>NW_027332420.1:2691502-2721857 GCF_000442705.2 Elaeis guineensis
TAAATCGAAGGTTAACTCAAATTAATTCTAGACATATTGGATTCTCGAGGAGTGGTGAAGCTTATGTAATAAGTTCAAACATAGAAGGTGGATGAAGATTTAATTTTGATGTGCTATGCCTAAGAGATAGTAATAAAAAGGAAATCTTAAATTTTACCCTAAATTATTTATGAAATATGAAAGTTGGATCTATCTTTGATTGATTTAATATACAAAGATATTTTTATTTTTAATAGACTTAGATAATTTGATAAGTTGAGATCAGAGTGCGCAGCAAAAGCGTGATGGTCTGAATTAATTAGAAATATTAATCCTTTAAATCAAAAGATATTATGAAATACGTTAGTTGTAAATAAGGAAGGATTTTACTGATAATAAATGGATGCTAGAGAAAAAAATCTATCTGATCAATGAAAGACTCAAAGCAGCACAGAATAGACAGAAGAGTTGGGCAGATAGAAAAAGAAGAGAATTAAAATTTCAGGTCGGTGATCATATTTTTCTAAAAGTATCATCTACAAAAAGTGTCATGAGGTTTGTAAGACATAGCAAGCTGAGTCTGTGATATATTGGACCTTTTGAAATTTTAAATCGGTAGGAGATGTTGCTTACGAACTAGCCTTACCACCAGATTTATCCAAAGTGCACAATGTCTTTCATGTTTCACTACTGAGAAAGTTTGTACCTGATCCAAACAGTGTGATAAAGTATGAGCCATTGCAAGTTCATGAAGATTTAACCTATGAAGAATTTTTCCTCCGAATTATTGATCGAAAAGAGCAAGTTCTAAGATGGCATATCATTCCGTATGTAAAGATTCATTGGAGTAATCATGAAGAGAGAGAGGCCACTTGGGAGCTTAAAGACGATATGAAGATGAATATCCACAATTATTTGAAAATGAAGGTATGTTAAATTTCGAGGATGAAAATTTTTTTTTAAGGAGGGTAGAATGTGATAACCCGGCCCAATTGGGCCCAAAACCAGCCACAAGCCCAAACACAAAAAAAAAAAGAGAAAAACAGGGAGAAGACTCCCGAAACTCCCGAAGGGAGTCTTCTTCCTCCATTCACCGGCTCCCAATCGGAGTCGGAAAGAGCCTCTCCAGCTCTATTTAAGGAGGAGAACCCTCCTCTCTCTCTCTCACCGGAGAATCTCGGGTCAATCGACGGCGATCGTCGGGAAAAGTGCTGCGGATACCCTTACTGTGCCGTCTCAATTTCTCACCGGAAAGCCTCGCCGGCATTGAAGGTAAGCTCCAACCCTCTTCTTCTCTTCCTTCCCCTTCTTTCTGAAGCTTCATGCACCCAGTCGGCCATCGGGATCACCAGAAAACCCATGAAGCATGAAACCCCTGTTCGACCGGCCACGTTTCTCTCTTTTCCAGCCACCGACCGTCGATTTCGACGTCTCATCCCCGAGATCAGATCCTCATCTCTCTCTCTCTTTCCTTGAGTGCTTGGCCACCGGCGATCGGTCAATGGTCGGAAATCATGAAGAAAGGGGACGGATCCCCTATTTTTCGAAAAAAAAAGAAAGAAAGCCTGCCGGTCGAACTCCATCGTCGATCGGCTTCGCATGGTCGGCCGTCATTGTCGGACCTCCGGCCAAGCCACCATCTCACCGAAGCTTGGGCCACCAACGGGGGGACCTCATGGTCTTCCCCTGTTTCAGCCGAGGGAGGCCGTGGGAAGAAAAGAAAAGAAGAAGGAAGAAAAAGAAGAAAAGAAAAGAAAAAAAAAGAAAAAGAAAAGAAAAAGGAAAAAGAAAAAGAAAAGAAAAGAAAATAAAAATAGAAAAATAAAAAAAAATAAAATAAGAGAAAAATTTCCTCTCTCCCTCTTTCTCCCTCTTTCTCTCTCTTCTCTCTCTTTCTCTCTCTATTTTCTCTCTCTAAAAAAAAGAAAAAGAAAAAGAAAAAGAAAAAGAAAAAAGAAAAAGAAAGGAAAATATATATATATAATAATAATAAAAATACATGTGAGAGAAATTTCTCTCATCTCTCTCTTAAGTCTTTCTCTCTCCTCTCTCTAGCTTTTCTCTATATTTTCTCTCTCTAGATTTTCTTCCTATTTTCTCTCTCTAGACCTTTCTCTCTCATTTTAGATTTTGTCTCTCTAGGGTCATTCTCTCTCTCTGATTGCATCACAGACCTAAGATAAACTTGAGATGAAAATATGATGATCTGAGACTGCTCCGAAATTCGTGCAGTAGATTAGATCCCGATCCGATCCTTATTCAAAATTGATAACATCAATCATGGTTAATCAATATTAAGTCATCCTGATATGACCTCTGATGATCTCAATCATGATTGCCACTTTTGAAGGATACGAAGATTCTCTCTCCACTTTCTCTTTCTACTTTCTCTCTCATGATCGACTTTCTCTCTCTAAAAAGGTCTATGAATCCTGTATCGAGTCACGCCTTCATCTTTTAGGGGTTCATGTTGACTCTAACAAGATGATCTGAAGTTGCTTTGATATCCGTGCTATATGTCAACCTCATTTGATCATATCAAAGATTTTTCAAATTCATTATTAAAGAATCCTATTGATTAATCTTAACCTTAATTCGATTTGTGCTTCATGATTTTTTTATCAAGTTACTTAAATCTGACCCTCAGATCAGAGATCCTGAATTGCCCTGGTATCTGAATGGTCCGACACATCCGGTCAACAGTCCTCTTTTCTTATGATGTAATCTTATTATACTCATGGAATAGAAAGTGATGATGATTTGATATTTTAAATAGGATTAACTGATTTTTTTAACGAAGTCTGAAGATCTAAGATGAACGAGGTAAGTAGATCTTATGCTCCTTATTTATTTTTAAATGATCATGTTTTTATGAAAAAAATTGTTATTGATGAAATCATAATTTTTCATAAAATAAGGATCGGCATATGTGATATGAAAAAGTATATTTTATTATGAGTATTGATTTCATGAATATGTCTTATGAAAACAGCATGATTATGAAGCATGAATTTTATTATTTTTCCATCTATGTATATGTATGCTTTAAGAAAAAAGATATAATGATTTCAAAGGCTCTCAGATGGCTATGAATGAATCCCTTCGGGAAGGTCGACATCCAGAGCTAGCATCCACATGAAATATGGTCCTGTCAGTGGGTATAAAGTTGGCACATGAATTAAGAACTCTGTCGATTAAGAAACATGGCCCTGTCACGGGTATAATAGTGACCTTAGCACGAATATCTGTGAGCAATATTTTGAAATATGATATGAATACATGATGAAAATGATTTACGATTCATGATTGTGAAATATACATGATTTATGCATGCATGATGAGTTTATAACTTGTTTTATTATATGCTCTATGAAATGCTTTATTTTGTATTATCTGCTATCTTCTAAATATTGCATTATCATGAAAAACTTATGTTTGATCCGATAAGGAAGTGCAAGTTCTACTTACTGGGCTAGTGTAGCTAATATTCTTTTTGTTTTCTTTTTTTTGAACAGAGAAATAAGGTTAGGATCTGCAAAAGGAATCCAAACTTGAAGATCGGCATAGCAAGCTTGAAAATTTGACAGCAGAAGTTTAATTTATAATCATGGATTTGTAGTTATTTATGAATGTTGAGATTCGGGTTAGTACTTGCTTTTGGATTTAGATGCTCTGAACCAATATTGGTTCGATTATTTGATGAATGATAGAATTGAATCTTTTTATTTAACGGATTTTAGATGATTATGATGGATTGGCTTCGTGTTATCGTGGGCTCCATTCCTCGGTAGCATGGCCGTGTTATGTCCCGAATTTGGGTCATGACAAATATATCCAACAAACTTCGAAAATAAAATATCTTGAAAAGTGAAGGAATAACTGTAACCTCGGTCCACAAACACTCTCTAAATAGATTGCCGCCTTGTTTGCCGCCTAATAAACATACCTAATATCGAAAGTGGCATAGTCCATAACAATCCTCCAAATGTTGCACAGTAGTGGAAGAGGTGCAAGCATATTCAAATGGTCCCAAATCCACTCCACCACTACGGCAAAGTCAATCTCTATGATGACATGCTCTGCACCATGGACAAGAGGAGCATACCTAATGCTAGCCCAAGTCACCCTCAACTCAGCCTTTAGGACCATGATGTCGAAGAGTTGACTCCCATCGATTTCCCAGGAACCAAAGTTTGGCCCTTAAAAAAAAAACAAATCCAGCACCGCCTCAGATTGAAAGTATTAGATTAGAAATGGGTCTTGCTTGATCCAAACTGACCTAATGGATCTAAATTTATTTGATAAAAAATAAATAACATCCTATATTTTATCTCAATTTACAAATATTTTTTTCATTAAAAAAATTACAAATATTTCTTGTATCTCCAATTATTATAATGTCAATCTTATATTTTTTAATTTATTGTAATGTCCCCCACTGACCTCACAATTTAGGGCATAGCTTACCACTGGTGCCTATATGACAAATTATTAAGAGATAGGTGATTGATGTAGATTTATTGAATTATTTTAAAATGAGTTGGAATATCATATGTACTTAAAAGAGTCTAATGATCAAACCACCCAAATTCTAACTTTAATCCCATCTCCTCTCCTAACCCTTCTCTCTGAGACAGCCATACAACTCTCATCGCCGACCCTTCGGCCAGCCCCCACCCCCAAATCTAGAGTCACTGGGGCTGTAAAAGTCATCCTCTTGAATAGATATAGAGCCTTTTATCACGTTCAACGGCGGCATCCCAATCCCCACATAAATCACAATGATAAATAGCTTCCACTCTAGATGTAATTCTATATATATATAGCATCATCATCACTCTATAATACCCTTAATCTATGATCATTATTACCTTTAAATACCATAAGTACATATTATTAAAAGATGAACACCCTAGATGGACATACATATTTTAAAGTTCGAAAAAACTCATGAGATCAAGATCAATATTATTATAACAATCTATCTTACCTTTAGTATACTTAGCGTTTAGTGCCTTCAATAACACTCCTCTATGGTGGATCTTAAAGCAAAAACTATCCTTAGAAATATTTGTAGCCAAAATAAAATAATTGTTATACTTATTTAGCAACAACTAGGTCTATGAATAAAAGAATTAACTAATCATTACATGGAATAAAGCAAAAAGGAGACTATTACATAGTCATTTAGACTAATCTAACTACTACTAAATTGGATCAGCCACTGCAATAAATAATTTTAGATATACTAAAACTACTGCATAATCATTTAAACTAATCCAACCATTACTAAATGGCATCGATGGCTATAATAAATATTTTTAGATACAATAAGACACTGTATAATTATTTAAACTAGTCCAATCACTGCTAAATGAGATAAACCACTGCAATAAATAATTTCAAACCCTTAGTCCTACAAAAAAAATCACAAACTCATAAAATACTAATACCCATGGACTAATTCCTATTTCTAAGTTTAATATTTCAAAACAAATAGCATAATCCTCATATAACTCTTCTTAGAAAATGAAACGATTTATCTCATAAAATATAAAAAAAAATAGCAATGTACCTCTTTATCAAATTTTACTTATTTTTTTGCTTAGATTAGGTGAATGAAGACTTTAATTTGGTGGGAAAAGTTTTGATGCAGAGAAATATGCCTCCAATTTTATGAGTTGGGGAAGAACGCGGCTTCAAAGTCTTGCAAAATTGCATGAAAAAAGCCCTTGATGCTATTTTATGACAAAGGTGGGTAATGGAGTGTAATGGAGTCTGATATATTTGACCTCAGATGGATTTAGTGTTAGTTTGCAAACCATAAATGGGCTTCATGAAATTGGACATAACCTTAGATAGGTAAAATATAATTATCTCTTAAAATATGATTACATATTATAATATTATTATAATGTAATATAATCTAATATGTTATTGTAATGTAATATAATATAATATAACATAATATTTTATTATATTGCATGGTATAACAATATAATATGATATGATCTAATATAACATAATATAATATAGTAATGTATCATTATATTATTATAATAATATAATGCAATAATATAATATGATATGATATGATATATGATATATCTATATATATAATAATATTATATAATATAATTATATTTAATTATTATTACATATTAATATTAGTATTATACAATATTATGCTATTATAATGTTACCATAATATTATAATGTACTGTTAGAAAATTTGGTGGTTTCATGTTGTAGTTTAAAAATTTTTAACATAAAACAGATTTATATATGCAGCAAAAGTAAATTAAATTAATTTATTTTAAATTTAAATTCACATACCAGATCAGATTTGAAAATCACGTGTTGGATCTTGATACGAATATGTCACCATGATCTAAAATCTAAAAATAACAATAAAAGATATCAGAAGAAAAATCGGAGATCTAATCTCCATACCTTCGGATCCTGCAATGTCTAGGATTCGAATCATAGCCACGCAAGCATCCGACCTCTGCTAGTATCCACATGGAGATATCTGAAGGAGCACCGAGATCACCGATGTGCTAGCACTTTACAGGCCTCACTTTTCAGCTTTGGATTTGAATCCTCTTCTAGAACTCGAAGAAGATGAAGGCTACATGAATCCTTTCGTGCAGATCTGACAGGATCTAAATTGGGCCGCCAGAAAGAGAAGAAAGAACCTTTCTTCTTCTCTTTTCTCCTCTCTTTCTCTCTTTTTAGACCTGATCTAATTAGATCATGGGGTATGGAGGTGAAGAAAGGAGGAAGGGAGGCATTGAGAAGAAGGTCACACGGCAAGAAAGAAAAACCACTCATGATATTAGCGCACGCCTAACTTCTTCCTTGATTTTTGTTGCACAAAATCAGGTCCAAATGCCCTTCTTTTCAAACATTATCCCTTTCTTAGTTTAAATCAAATTCAAATAGAAAGAGAGACCAAGATAAGAAAGGATGACTCATAGAGGAGGGGCGCCAACTATTGGCATCCCCTTTTCTTTCACACACGCAAATGTGCGTCCCTCTCTTCTAAAATTTTTTGTCGCACAAAAATCATTCTCAATGCCAAATTCTAATAAGGATTTGATTCTAATTTGAATCAAATTCAAATAGAAAATAAATCATGAAGAGATAGAATTCCAAATGAGTGGGGCGCCAACTATTGGCACCCCTTCTTTTCACACACGCAAGAAGCAAAGGGGGCACATCTCCATGCGCACTCTCCCTTCTTTCTGCATGAGATCTGAAGAGAGAAGCTCAGAGAATCTGGACTCTAAAGGTTAGGTTCAATCTGGTTCAAAATGGATCTAAATCGAGTTTAAATCTAGTCTGAATCGAATCAAATTCGAAAGGCTGTCAAACCTGATCCAATCAGAATTGAAGTCAAAATCTGATTTAAATAATTGAACCTAATTAGTATTAAATTAAATTAAATCTGATTAAATTTAATTTAATTTAAATTAATTAAAATTTGATCCATAATTTAGTCAGCCCCAATTAAATTATAACACTTACAATTACGTCCTTGTGCTAACAATTAGTAGCTGCAAAACTGTAACATTTACAAATTAGCAGTTTCTAAAATTCAAACTATTAATCAGATTAATAATTTGAATATGACCTAAACCATTGATCAGGTCATGCTTCTTTTGTGTGTGACCCCTCAGATTCTATTCTGTCTGATAGTGAGACATACTATGATCACCATCACAGTATCATCAAAACTCCTTTCGATGGATTCAAACAATTCCAGCTCACTCTAATAAGGATTGTTGATCTGAAAATGATCCTAATGTATTCTCATGATCTATCAGTGATGTCTAGTAGCGTTATAGTGGCAACTCAGCAGAACAGAAGAATGAACCTCTAGATGCAGTTATCCTATAATACAATCCCTCTGATCGTGAGTCCTGACTAGATAGAGATCATGAAGAACTCGTCAAATTCCATCATCAGTCATATATCAGATTGACTCAACTCGAGTTCATTTGTAAATCTCACGAAAACTCTTTTTTAGTATCATACTTGCTCTGATCAGAGATTTTCTGAATTTAGTCTTACGAATCGCATAGGACTACTCTTTTCTATCAAGATCGATAGATTTTATCTAGGTGTATCCTACTCCAAAACAGTGAATTTGAACTTACAATAGTCAATATACATAGCCAGGATCCGAATGGCTAGGGATCAAGAGAATGTGTAGTCAAACTCAGTAGTCTCGCTATGAATAGCCAATACACCGTAAGTTAAAGGACCAGTCACACCACTGCAGTATCGAAACAATCCACTGATGAGTGAGTAGACATTAAAGTGATTTTCATGTTGGTCACGCTCAGTGCAAGTTGTTCTCTAACAACCATCTGCACTCTCATCCCAGTGTTCTCATGCTACAGACTCAAGATCCATCTATCTAGAAGAAAGGTGATCCATGCATCGATTCTTAAATGGATTGATCACTATCCTCCGTGATGATCTTATGATCGAAAGTATTTAGAAATTAACCACTAATGATGTATGTCTCAAATTCTCAAACACTTTAAGAAAATACAATATCATCTTTGTTAATTTTTAGGATAAATCATGGACCCATACTACATGATTATAATAAAAACTATCCATCAAGTACAAAAATATATCCTAAAAAAATATATGCATCAGTCAAGATTGACTTCTAAGACACACATCTAAGAAACTTCCACTTGCACTAAAGCCAATCTGCCATATACTTGAGCTCCATCTTCTGAAGACAGGTTTCGATCTTTAGCTGGCTAAGTGACTTGGACCTACTATATTCCATGTGGAGTCTACTCTCTACACCTCAATTTATTTCGACTCGAGGTAATCACGTATATCCTTGCTCTATGTGCTTGGACTTCTGGTGAGATCTTAGCTCCTTAGCGAGGGCTATGAGTCATTTTCTTTGCAATAAGTGTCATGGCATCCGATGGTATGACATCCAGTTTCACAACTATTATAAGAACCAGAATGTATTCTTCACATCTACAGCATATTCAGCTTCCATTGATCAGTTGCTTGGAACCCTTCTAACATATCGATCTAATCATAACTCAAGAATACATACTGATGTAAACATTCTATCATCAGTATATCCTTCCACTCTTAGCTCTAACTTTTCTTCAAAGATCAAAAATAAATCTTTAGTGCTTCTCAAGTGCTTAGGGATGTTTTCATAGCAATCCATGCTCTCAATCTAGATTCGATAAATATCTGCTCGTGAATCTCACAGCAAGAGATACGAAATTGAGTACATAGGATGGCATACACCTATGCCCAAGAGGATAATGAATCTCTCTTACAGATTTCTATATCGAACCCTCTCAACACCTCTTCTATGTACTTGTCTGTGAAAAATCAAATATTCTTTAAGATCTATCTCTATAGACCTTTATTCTCAGAATATAGGATGTTTGTACTAGATCTTTGATGAAAATTCTATATGCAACTACATTATAACCGATGTCAGTATGGGACCCTCTCACTGACTTTCATGTAAACATATGATTCCTTCTTATTTTTATGAAATCAAATAATTTGATCACATCATTCTGAGTTGTCTACTTAAATCTATGAATGGATCTTTATAGTGTGATCACCATCGCTGAAAATGAAATCCATAGGCCATTGCATATAGATACCTTCCAAAGATATTCATCCAATAGGACTATTCACATATCTATTTCTCGAGGTTGACATCCAACATCGTCTCGTTGTAGATTTTGAGATTATCTCAATATTCCCAATCTTCCTTGAGAATTACTTTCTCTTAATCCTCTGTAAGAATATCAAGTACCTTTTAGAAGGATAGAAGATCCTACTAGATCTCTGAGGTAGAGGAGGTACTATATATACTGACTCATTATGAAAAAGTTCTACAAATCCTATGACTCACTGTTCTTTAGAGACTCTTTCTTTGAGTTCATCTTTCCATTATTTCTAAGAAAGCAGCATGATTGCTCACAATTACATTGTGAACCACTGGAAAGAGAAAATGACATCCCAAACCTTTTAGGATACCCCATAAATGAGCTCTCAAGACCTATCCTTTAACTTATCCACCATACCATATCTCATATGGTGTAGTGAAACCAACTTTAGAGATAACCTAATCTAAATTTCAAAAATTAAAGCTTGTCCCTAAAGAAATACAGATTAACTCAGTGAAGTTCATAATAGACCAGACCATATCTCATATAGTACCATTCCTCCTCATAGATATCCCATTGAGCTAGGGTGTATTAGGAGGATTCCATTATGAGACTATGCCATTTTTTTTGAGATAACCATGAAATTCTCTATTTGGTATTGCATTCTCGATCTAATTGAAGTACCTTGAAGATTTTTTTGATTTACTTTTCTACTTCATATCTGAATTCTTTGAATCCTTCAAAGGCTTCAGATTTATATCTCATATGCATATCTATACCATAACTGATCATAGGTAAATATAATGAAGTAGAGATAACCTCCCTCATCTGGCTCATCAAATGGATCACACACATCAAATGCATACAAAGATAAGTATCTCTGCAATCCTATCTCTCTGTCCATAAAGGATAACATAATTATTAATCCTCAAAGAGATGATTCACAGACTAGATATAACTCAACAGTCAATGAGTCGAAAAGCTCATATTTCTTCAGTCGTTAAATCATTTCTTCTTATATATGAACTAGCTAAAGGAACCACCTATATACTTTAGGTTCATTTGATTTTTAGATCTCTTAAACCCAATGGCATTCAATATTTACTCAAATAAGTTCACAAATGTATCACCATATAAATGTTAGAGAACTAAATTCAAATAGTAATCATCGAGATTAGGTGCTCATGGCTATAGTGTAACTTTTGCTCCATCGCTGACTTAAAAAAGTCACTTGTTGCTCCTAGATTGATTTTGATGACTACAAAACAGTTTGAAGGGATACAAATATTTTTTATTTGAAAAAGACCTTATGCTCTACAGGGGCAAAATCATAATTTCATCAAAACTCTGATTTGATAGCATCATCGTGTAGAACAAATGATATGTAATCTATTGGTGAAAGTTTCATGGTTTTTGGACTTATATTTTTGGAGTTATGAAGGTTTGAAGTTCATGAGTCGACTCATGAGTCAACTCATGAAACTATGAGCTGATTGGCACGCAAAGATTAGCCATGGCACGCTGGTTTTCTGGCTTGGCACGACCTGTGAGTCGACTCATGAGTCGACCCACAAGGCATGAGTCGACTCATGAGTCGACCTCTGCTGTTTTGGGCCAAAAAATCCAGAAACCAATCTCTGGACTTTGCAACAGAGGTCGACTCATGAGTCGACCCCTGAGGCATGAGTCGACTCATGAGTCGACTCATATGACGGGATTTGCCTGTAACGGCTAGTTTTTGGCCAGATTTGGTTGCTTTTTAATGCTGCTTTTTGTGCTCTAACGGCTCTTTTTCTGCCTAGTTTGTTTTCCCTTGTCTCTTAAGGCTATAAAAGGTTTCAAAAGGTGGAAAACAAAAAGAGAGAGATCCAAATATCCAAGAGGCATTCAAGTGATTTGAAAAGAGAAAATCAAGAGCATTCAAGAGGGCATTCAAGTGCATTCAAGAGAGGTTTCTCAAGCCAACTTCTCAACTCATTCAAGAGCTCATTTAAAGCCTTCAAGAAGCCATCAATCAAGCTCACCAACTCCTCAAGCATTTACTTCATCTCTCATCCACTTTGAGGAAATCCAAGAAGGGCTTCTTCATTTGAGTAAAGCGTATTTATTGTTATATTCGCTCACTTAAGGAGCTATTCTTGTACTTATTTGTGCTCTAAACTGATTTTATCTTGTGAGTAATTGTTTTTGTTTTGGAGGGTTTCCAAAACAAGGAAAGGTTGATCCGAACCTGAAATCGGAGTGTATTGGGTCGGCTTGTACCCGGAAACAAGTGGACTAGCTTGGGATAGCTAGTGTCGGAGTTTCCGACGGTTGTATTCGGGTTGAATACAAAGTATAGTGGATTGGAATTCCCAAGTAGGAGCTTGGGGAGTGGATGTAGGTGCAAGGTTGGCACCGAACCACTATAAATCATTGTGTTTGTGGCATGCTTTATTGTTTCTCTTTAATTCTCCATTATATCCTTGCATTCTTGTTTTAAGTAATTAATCTCAAACTAAAGTCTCTCTCCTCATTCATCAAGCTTTTGATATATAATTTTTACAAGTAATTAGTTAAGCCTAAATTTTTAAAACCCAATTCACCCCCCCTCTTGGGTTGCATAGCTGGGCAACAAGTGGTATCAGAGCCCGGTGCTCTAGCCCTTCTTTGATCTAACAATCAAAGAGCCAAAGATCTATGGCAACCCACGTCGGCACTTCTCTAGCCGAGGGGCAATCTACCAACCGACCTCCACTTTTCAATGGGTCTAATTACACCTATTGGAAAGCTCGGATGAAGATTTTCATACAAGCACTAGACTATGATATGTGGAGTATCATAGTGAACGGTCCACACACACCCACCAAGATAATAGATGGTGAGGAGTCAACCAAACCCGAAAGAGAATGGGATGAGGTTGATAAGAAATTGGCACAGTTAAATGCTAAAGCTATGAATGTTCTTTATTGTTCACTTGATGCAAATGAATTTAATCGCATTTCTACCTGTGCATCTGCTAAAGAAATATGGGATAGGTTAGAAGTAACCCATGAGGGAACAAATCAAGTAAAGGTCTAAAATAAACATGCTTGTACATAAATATGAGTTATTTAAAATGGAGCATGATGAGTCCATAACTGCTATGTTTACTCGCTTTACTGATATAATTAATGGTTTGAAGAGTCTTGGCAAATCTTATACTAACAGTGAGCTTGTAAGGAAGATTCTCAGGTCATTGCCAAGAACTGGGAAGCCAAGGTGACTGCTATCCAAGAAGCAAAGGACTTGAACACTCTACCTCTAGAAGAGCTTCTTGGATCCTTGATGACTCACGAGCTTAGCATGAAGCAACATCAAGAGGATGAAGTCAAAAAGAAGAGAACCATTGCCCTCAAATCCACAGCCTCTCCTGATGAAGAAACTGACGACACAGAAGATGAAGAACAGGATGAAGAAATGGCACTCATCACCCGAAGATTCAAGAAGTTCCTAAGAAAGAGGAAACAGGGGATGAGAAAGAGACCTTTCACAAAAGGGGAACAAAGCAAAGAGAAAGAAAAAGATCAACCCCTTATATGCTATGAGTGCAAGAAGCCGGGGCATTTCAAATCCGAATGTCCACAATTGAAGAAAGGTCCCAAAAAGTTCAAAAAGAAGGCAATGATGGCCACATGGAGTGCGAGCGACGACTCAAGCTCCGATGAGGAGACCTCAACAGAACAAGCCAACCTGTGCCTTATGGCACACGATAATGAGGTAATTTCTGAAACCCTAGTGAATTTACTTTTGAAGAATTGCATGAAGCCTTCAATGATTTAATTGATGAATTGAAGAAACTAGGAATGAAAAACAAAGAACTAAAATTGAAAAATCAGTCTTTAGTAAAACAAGCAGAAAATCTTTCAATTGAAAAATCTACTTTGCTTCAAGAGAACCAAAGCCTAAAGAATGATATTAATAAGCTGAAACCTATAGTAGATAAATTCACCTTAAGTTCAAACAAACTAAATATGATTCTTGAAAATCAAAAGGCCGTATATGATAAGGCCGGACTTGGCTATAACCCCTTAAAGAAACAAAAATTTCTGAAAAATATTTATGTAAATTATTCAAGTAACAAGCCTACCAATACTACTTGTTTTAAATGTGGTAGAATAGGACATAAATCTTACACTTGTGCAAACATAACTATAAAGAAAATATGGGTTCCAAAAGGAACCATCTTGACTAACCAAAAAGGACCCAAGAAAGCTTGGGTACCTAAAACAAAAACTTGATATTTGTTTGCAGGTGTGTCTAGCATCCCATGGAGAAAACAGGAAATGGTATCTGGACAGTGGATGCTCGAGACACATGACTGGTGATGAATCACAATTCATCACGCTTGATGCTAAGGATGGAGGGATGGTCACCTTTGGAGATAATGGCAAAGGAAAGATCATCGGGATAGGTAACATTGGTATCACTCCCTCCAAATATATTGAAAATGTTTTGTTAGTTAAAGGTTTAAAGCATAACTTACTTAGCATTAGTCAATTTTGTGATAAAGGGTATAAAGTAGTTTTTGAATCATCTGTTTGTATTGTGACTAGTCCTATTAATGATGGCATCAAATTTATAGGACATAGACATGGCAATGTTTATATGGTAGATCTAAATGATTTAGCCAAATTAGACATGCAATGCCTAGTATCCTTAAATGCTAAAGTTAATGAGACTAGTTGGCTTTGGCATCGTAGACTTGCTCACATTAGCATGCATTCTCTTTCAAAATTAATTAAGAAAGAATTAGTTCATGGCTTGCCTAAACTGAATTTTGAAAAAGATAGGATTTGTGATGCATGTCAACTAGGTAAGCAAACTAGAGTTTCATTTAAATCCAAAAAATTGTTTCAACTTCTAGACCATTAGAGCTTTTGCATATGGATTTATTTGGACCAACTAGAACCACAAGTCTAGGAGGAAAACGATATGGTTTTGTAATAATAGATGATTATTCACGTTTTACTTGGGTTTTCTTTTTGGCACACAAAGATGAAACTTTTCATATTTTCACTAAATTTCATCGAAAAGTCACTAATGAAAAAGGATTTTCAATTCAAAATATTAGAAGTGACATGGAACTGAATTTGAAAATCAAGACTTTGAAAAATTTTGTGATGAGAATGGAATCGGCCATAACTTCTCTGCTCCTAGAACACCCCAACAAAATGGGGTAGTTGAAAGGAAAAACAGAACCTTAGAAGAAATGGCCCGTACCATGCTTTGTGAAAGCAACCTTCCAAGATATTTTTGGGCGGAAGCTATTAACACAGCATGTTACATTTAAATCGTGCTTTGATTAGACAATTTTTAAAGAAAACCCCCTATGAACTTTGGAAAGGAAGAAAACCAAATATTGCATATTTTCATGTTTTTGGTTGCCGATGTTTTGTATTAAATAATGCAAGGAAAGACTTGGTAAATTTGATGCAAAATCAGATGAAGCAATCTTTCTGGGTTACTCCTCTACTAGTAAAGCTTTTAGAGTTTTTAATAAAAGAACTTTAGTAGTTGAGGAGTCCATTCATGTTGTCTTTGATGAATCTAACGATCTTCCTTCAAGGAAGAATGAGGGTGTTGATGATGCAGATCCATTAATAGAAGGTATGAAGGAGATCACTCTGAAAGATTCAGCCACTCCAGAGGACAAGGAACAAGAAGACAAACAAGATGAGATAGGTGAGAAATTCAAGAACAACCTCAAGGTACAAATGACCTACCCAAGGAATGGAGGTATGTTCACAACCACCCTAAGGAGTTAATTATTGGTGATCCTATGCATGGTGTAAAAACTCGCTCTTCACTTAGAGATGTGTTTAATCATTGTGCTTTTGTATCTCATTTTGAACCTAAAACTATTGAAGAAGCTGAAAAAGATCATAATTGGATTAATGCAATGCAAGAGGAACTTAATCAATTTGAAAGAAATAATGTTTGGACTTTGGTTTCAAGACCTAAAAACTGTTCAATAATTGGCACAAAATGGGTCTTTAGAAACAAACATGGTAATGTAATTAGAAATAAAGCAAGATTGGTTGCTAAAGGATATAATCAAGAAGAAGGGATTGATTTTGATGAAACCTTTGCACCAGTAGCTAGATTAGAAGCCATTAGACTTCTACTTGCATATGCTTGCTTTATGAAATTCAAATTGTTTCAAATGGATGTTAAAAGTGCATTTTTAAATGGATTTATTGCTGAAGAAGTTTATGTAGAACAACCCCCTGGATTTGAAAATCATGCCTTTCCTAATCATGTTTTTAAATTAAATAAGGCTTTATATGGATTAAAACAAGCACCTAGAGCATGGTATGATAGACTAAGCAAATTTTTACTAAATAATGGTTTTTCAAGAGGTAATGTAGATACAACCCTCTTTATCAAAAGAAATCAAAATGATATGTTAGTTATACAAATTTATGTTGATGACATAATTTTTGGGTCTACTAATGAATCCCTTTGTCAAGACTTTGCTAAGCTTATGCAGGGGGAGTTCGAGATGAGCATGATGGGAGAACTCACCTTCTTCCTCGGACTCCAGATCAAACAATCAAAAGAGGGAATCTCCATCACCCAAAGCAAGTACACCAAGGAACTACTCAAAAGATTTGGAATGGAGAACTCCAAACCCATTGGCACACCAATGAGTCCCTCATGTAAGCTTGACAAGGATGATGAAGGTAAATGTGTAGACTTAAAATACTATAGAGGTATGATTGGATCATTATTATATTTAACTGCAAGTAGGCCTGATATCATGTTTAGTGTTTGTTTATGTGCTAGATATCAATCTAATCCTAAAGAATCTCATTTGAATGCTGTTAAAAGAATCCTTAGATACTTAAATGGTACTCAAACTTTAGGGTTATGGTACTCTAAGGACTCACAAAGATTTATTAGGATATTCTGATGCTGACTTTGCTGGATGTAAATAGATAGAAAAAGCACAAGTGGAACTTGTCAATTTCTTGGAGTTAACCTAATCTCATGGTTTAGCAAGAAACAAAATTCGGTAGCACTGTCTACGGCTGAGGCCGAATACATTGCAGCCGGAAGTTGTTGTGCTCAAATCTTGTGGATTAAGCAACAACTCGAAGACTTTGGAATTAAACTTAATGAAACACCAATAAGATGTGACAACACAAGTGCCATAAATCTATCTAAAAATCCTATTCAACACTCAAGATCCAAACATATTGAAATAAGACATCACTTCATAAGAGAACATGTTCAAAACAAAAATATAATTCTTGAATATGTTTGCACCGAAAATCAATTAGCTGATATCTTTACAAAGGCCCTTAGTGAGGATAGATTCTGTGAAATTAGGAGAAATCTAGGAATTCTTGATCCATTTGCCTGAATTAATTTTCAATTCCAATGATTTATGTCAAAATTTCTAAGAGCTCAATTTCCAACACCTTTCTTGGTCCCAAAAGCTCAAGTTTTTCATTCTAAAAACTCATCTTAGAGCTAAACTCCTTCTCCCCAAATTTCAAATTTTTCTGGAATTTATTCACATTTTTCCTGATTTTCTGAACTTCATGAGTCGACCCCCATGAGTCGACTCAATGGCAAACTTGTAATTCCCAGCAACTTCCAACGGGCTGAAGGTTTATATTTGAATTGCTGTTCGTGAGCCGACCCTCACGCTCGTCTTCCTCCTTCCGAAATCCATTCTCCCTTCTCCATTTGCTCCATTTCCAAGGCTTGAGCTTGTGGAACTCCTCCCGCCTCCTCTCCACCGCAAATCGCCACTCGGGAAAGGTTCTTTTGTGACCTCTTCCCTTGTTCTTCACGGTTGGAGCGTGCCCTAGCACTCCACCGTCCCTCTCAAATCCACCATTCTCTCCTCCAAAACCTCAAATCACTCTCTTGTGATCCTTCCTCCACTCCTTCACTTGCTCCTCAAGTCTCCTCGCCTGCTATTGAAGAGGTTATGGCACCAAAAATGAAGCTTCCCCAAAGGAGAAAGTCTGTCCGAGAACTTGAAGAAAATGTCAGAAAGAAAAGGCAAGCGGCACAGTCCTCCTCTGCTCCCTCCAGCTTCAGTTCAAGGTCCTTCACAGTCCTCTCAAACCCCAGTAAGAACCCTCTCTCAGATAGAAAAGTAGAAACCGGGAAAAACATTGACTTCCGGTTCTTTGAAAGTGAGGGATTTTCTTTAGCAAGTAAGATCAAAAATCAGGATGGAGCTTTTACTGTTCACTCAAAGAAGTCACCTTTGTTGACCTTGTTAGGGAGTTTTATCAGAATCTTATTTATGGAAATGGGTCAGTAACTTCAACTGTGAAAGGGATTGATATCTGTCTGGATCCTGTCATTTTAGGGGAGATTTTACACTTACCTAGTGAAGGTTATGCATACATGGAACTCCCCGTGAAAGAAGAAGGTATAAGTGTTATACTTGGAGGAACCTACCAAGGGAATTTGAATAAACTAGAGGCCAAGATTTTACCTATAGAAATGAGAATCTTACATCAAATGGTCACAAAACTTTTCTTCCCTAGGAGTGGTAGGCACGATCTTCTGTCAGGCAGGGACATATGCATTATGTTTCACATTATCACAGAAACCCCCCTAAACCTCCCAGCACTTATGATAGAGGCCATGAGAGAGACTCTGAACAGATCTAAGGCACATTTGCCTTATGGTATGGCCCTGACTAGAGTTTTCAGGAGGTTTGGAGTTAGTTGTGAGGGGGAGGCTCCCACCAAACTGTCTCATGTTGATACCTTCAACCTACACACCTTGCATCGAATGGGGTTCACAAAAAGTGGTGGTGGTTGGATCAGGGGAGCTGAGGAAAGAACAGAAGAAAGAGCAGAAGAGAGAGCAGAAGAAAGAGCTGAGGATACAGCAGGAGTCAGAGCTGAAGAAGAAGAAGGTCCATCATCTCCTGTTCATGACTTCAGGGCAGCTTCACCAGATATACAGTTCTTTCCGGATCCAGAGGCTGGCCCTTCTGAGTTTACCAGGATACCCACACCTGTGCATCAGCCAGAGAGCAGAGCACCTCCGCCAGAGTTCACACTGTCCGATTATCAGATTGAGCGGATTGCACAGCGTATGGTCTCTTTGATGTCGAGTCAGATGAGCAGTACTTCATTTGTACCAGGGGCTACTTCTACTGATCAGACTTTGACTCCCCACATCTCCACAGTGTATCAGATGATGGCAGATCAGTCCATGGATTCAGCAGCTTGAGGACACTATTTGAGATTGACTGGCAGAGTCCTTGACTTGCAGGGGCAGTCTTGATTGGCCACCTCAGCCACAGGAGTCTTCGATTGAGGTCACTGATCTCACTGCAGAGGCTGGCAGACTCAGAGGAGCTCTTGAGGGCGGTTATGAGTTACTGAGGAAGGAGATCAGAGGATCAAGTGAGCAAGCTACTACTCAGTTCACTGCACTTCTCCAGGCTGTCTCCAGGGCACTGACTGTACTTGACTCCATCAGACTTACCCTTTCAGTTCAGTCCCTAGCTTCTCAGCGTTCTCAGCCACCCAGTTCCTCCCGTTCGCCTGCTCGTGCCAGTTCTTCCTCTCGTGCCAGAGGCAGACGGGGTCGAGGACGCATCTCAGATCCAGATCCATCTGCTCCTTATCACATTTCTGATGATTCCGATCATTGACTTATCTTGATCATTTCTAGATCCTAGGTGTTAGTGTTTTGTCCTTTCTAGGATCTGTATTTTGGGGCCATGTATTGACATGAGCTAGTTGACTTTGTATGTTACTTTTTATGTTACAATCTATGTACTGAAACAATTATGGCTTTATATCTCTTTGTGAATGATTATCTTACTTTGGTTATATATTCTCTTTTGTGGAATATTGTCTTCTCTTTGTGGTATTATCATTTTATGATTGCTGTTAATAGTTGCTTCATTAAGGGGGAGCAAACTCTACAGAGGAGAAATTAAAAATGCTTCAGAAAAAGGAGTTAACCTTGTTTGATGATGTCAAAAAGGGGGAGAAATTAAACACAAAGAAATCCATCAAAAGCAAACACTACAAATTATGAGAAATTAATACATTGACAATTTTAAGTACAAATGCTAAATATATTGCAAATAAGTACTTTCAAATAAGTACCTTTTAAAATTACTTAAATATATTCTACTCTGATTTGCTGTAAACTTTGATATGCTCTGATAGGCTCCAAACCTACTCTGATATATTGAATACATTGCTCTGATACATTGAAAAACTGTTTTTACTACTCTGATACATTGCTAAATTTTTCTCTGATACATTGTAAAATTGTCTTCCCTACACTGATACATTGCAAATTTTCATTTCTCTTGCTCTGATACATCTTAAACTTAAATGCTCTAATACTCTTTCCAAATCAACTATTCAATATGCTTTGGCACACATGACTAGTTTTGAGAATTGAGAAAATTTTTCAAAATACAGTTTGCTCTGATAATAAAATCAAATTTTCTGCTCTAACACCAAAACAATTATCCAATGAGCATATCTTCCAATCTTTAAGCAAATGGACAAACTATTTATGCATATAACCATTTGTATCACATGCCAAAAGAATCATACTCTTTTCAAGCATATGCACCTAAAATGCAATCTTTTGAAATTCATGATTCATAAAAATGCTTTTGTTCAAATATTTTGCATCATCAAAAAGGGGGAGATTGTTGCTCCTAGATTGATTTTGATGATACAAAACAGTTTGAAGGGATACAAATATTTTTTATTTGAAAAAGACTTATGCTCTACAGGGGCAAAATCATAATTTCATCAAAACTCTGATTTGATAGTATCATCTTGTAGAACAAATGATTGTAATCTATTGGTGAAGTTTCATTTTTTGGACTTATATTTTTGAAGTTATGAAGGTTTGAAGTGCATGAGTCGACTCATGAGTCAACTCATGAAACTATGAGCTGATTGGCACGCAAAATCCTGGCACGCTGGTTTTGGCTTGGCACGACTGTGAGTCGACTCATGAGTCGACCCACAAGGCATGAGTCGACTCATGAGTCGACTCTGCTGTTTGGGCCAAAAATTTCCAGAAACTTCTGGATTTGCAAGAGGTCGACTCATGAGTCGACCCCTGAGCATGAGTCGACTCATGAGTCGACTCATATGACGGGATTTGCCTGTAACGGCTAGTTTTTGGCCAGATTTGGTTGCTTTTAATGCTCTTTTTGTGCTCTAACGGCTCTTTTTCTGCCTAGTTTGTTTTCCTTGTTCTTAAGGCTATAAAAGGTTTCAAAAGGTGGAAAACAAAAGGAGAGAGATCCAAATATCCAAGAGGCATTCAAGTGATTTGAAAAGAGAAAAAAAGAGCATTCAAGAGGGCATTCAAGTGCATTCAAGAGAAGGTTTTCAAGCCAACTTCTCAACCTCATTCAAGAGCTCATTTAAAGCCTTCAAGAAGCCTCAATCAAGCTCACCAACTCCTCAAGCATTTACTTCATCTCTCATCCACTTTGAGGAAATCAAGAAGGGCTTCTTCATTTGAGTAAAGCGTATTTATTGTTATATCGCTCACTTAAGGAGCTATTCTTGTACTTATTTGTGCTCTAAACTGATTTTATCTTGTGAGTAATTGTTTTTGTTTTGGAGGGTTTCCAAAACAAGGAAAGGTTGATCCGAACCTGAAATCGGAGTGTATTGGGTCGGCTTGTACCCGGAAACAAGTGGACTAGCTTGGGATAGCTAGTGTCGGAGTTTCCGACGTTGTATTCGGGTTGAATACAAAGTATAGTGGATTGGAATTCCCAAGTAGGAGCTTGGGGAGTGGATGTAGGTGCAAGGTTGGCACCGAACCACTATAAATCATTGTGTTTGTGGCATGCTTTATTGTTTCTCTTTAATTCTCCATTATATCCTTGCATTCTTGTTTTAAGTAATTAATCTCAAACTAAAGTCTCTCTCCTCATTCATCAAGCTTTTGATATATAATTTTTACAAGTAATTAGTTAAGCCTAAAATTTTTAAAACCAATTCACCCCCCTCTTGGGTTGCATAGCTGGGCAACAATGATGCATCAGTATGTGCCAGTGATTAGTCCCAACTGATGAGGTCTAGGAGGACTAACTCTGCTAGCAATTAATCCCGACTGATTAGGTCCAGAAGAAACTAGTTTCTAATTGTTTGCCTAATGATTATTCCATTAGCTAAATCCAGATCATAGTCTAATTTGAGAATTTTTTCTCATAATTTTCATAATAACCAACATATATATTTCATAATATTTTTCAATAAATTTTCACATTTTACTTTTAGAAATCTGAAACAATTTTCATTCAAAAATCCATACAACTATATATCATGCAACATAGAAGAATCATTATAATTAAAATTTACAATCATATCAAGGTAATATTATGTTTGATCTATAATTTTGAATACTATTTTATGCATAAGATATGTACTTTTTCAAACTTTTAATTTTCAAATACTATATTTTTTTATACAATTTTTAATTTGAAAATATATATAATACACTAAATAAAATTATGGAGATACATGGAACCTATAGTCGATCAGATCTAAAATTTATGATCTTTAGCTCACAGCTTAATTTCTAGATCTGGTGCTCTTTTGACGATGAAGGAGAGCACAAGCAATTTACAATTTTTATTAGCATTTAATTTAAGGAAGATTTAACATAAACGAAAGAGATTTTCAATTTGATTTTAATTTAGGTCAAGATTTAGATCGATTCATAAGTCAGATCTATATAGTTTGAACTGATCTAAACTCAATTAAATTAAAATTCAATTCAGAAGGTAGGTTCATCAAAAAAAATTGAATCTCTTTCCCTTCACTCTTTTCCTTCCTTACTTTCTCAACTCTCTCTTTTTTTCCTTTCTTTCTCTTTCTCTTCCTTTCTCTCTCTCTCCCTCTCTCTTCGTTATCTCTTTTTCTCTCTATTTTTATTCCTCTCTCTCCTCTCTTTTTCTCTTTCTTCTCTTTCTTCCTCTCTCTCTCTCTCTCTCTCTTTCTTTCTTTTCTTTCTTCCTCTCTTTCCAAGCCTTGGGAGGGTAGAGCGGAGGAGGAGGGGGGGGTTGGCGGGGTGGCACAGCTGGAGTATCGGTGGCTAGAGGCGGTGGTCCAGTCGTGCACAGGGGATTTGAGAGAAGGAAAAAGAGATGCTGCCCCTTGTTGCCACGGCAGCGGTGCCCAAGCCAAAGGAAAAGAAGGGAAGAGAGTGACGAGAGCTCATTGAAGGCGGCGACGACGACGAGTTGTAGCCGATGGTGGAGAATTTCGACAGTAAAACACCCAAAGGCTCCTAGATTGAAGGAGATAGAGAGGATTAGGGAGGAAGGGGAGGGATTTTCAGGCGCTGGCGGCTTGATTGCGACAGCTCGGTAGCTGTTGAAGGTGAGAAAGAAGGGATAGAGAGGTGGAGAGGGGTAGATGGTGGATTTAGCAGAAGTATGGATGGGGTTTAGATAGGGAAAGATTTAGACAGAACAACGCCTACCTAATCCTGGTCGTTCATCGGTTACAGCAACCCCTAGCGACTGCCTACCATTTCACCAGCCGCGAGGCCCCTTATCTCTATAATGAGAGATCAGGACAAACGATCATTATTTTCTATACTAATTTTTTTGTTGTATTTAAATTGAAGGGCGTCGGTCCGGTACAAAATATGGTTGGGTAGGGTTGGGTTTCATGATTCTATGTTTCTTTTGAGAATTTCCATCCTCAGAGTGAAACTCACGCCAACCACGGTCCACGTAGGGTATTGTGCGCCCTGACCACCGCCGTCGTTACGAACAATATATAACGCGCACATAGCAATTTTTCTTCCAGATTCAACTGTGGAAACGATGAAGAAAGGGACCCAAACCCATACTCCCACAGTGAAGTTGGGATCCCAAGGACTGGAGTCAACTCTTTTTCTCTCTCCGATCTTCCATCCCATTCTACTACTACTGCGATCATCACTTCTCTCATCTTCTTGTCGACGGTCGTTCCGAAAAATTGTTAGCTTCCCTCCGTTTTTCTTCAGGTATCGAGGTTGGGTTTCGGGTGCGGTGGTCTTACCGGGATCTTCAACGCGCCGGTGGCCGAGGAGGCGGGGATTGCCATCATCAAAGATGCTTTCAACAAAGGGATCACCTTCTTCGACACCGCCGACTTTTACGGACTTGGTACCAACGAAATATTGGTCGGAAAGGTCTGAGTTTTTTTTTTTTTTTTTTGTTCTATCTCTGATGAAAGAACTCGATGTTGGATTTTGGAATTAGAGCTGGAAATCTTGAATACTGGACTTGCAGGCACTGAAGCAATTGCCTCGAGAAAAGATCCAGTTAGCTACAAAATTTGGCATTGCCAAGTATGAGAATGATGTTCTGGAGATCAAGGGGACGCCGGATTATGTGCGGGCGTGCTGCGAGGCGAGCCTCGCGCGCTTGGGCGTGGAGTGCATCGATCTCTACTATCAGCACCGGGTCGATCTGTCCGTACCCATCGAAGATACTGTAACCACCAGCTCTCTGACTCTTTCTGTATGGTTTTGGCTTGCAACTATTAGAAAGTTGAACCTTTTCTCTTTGGGGGCCGCTGGATAGATGGGGGAGCTGAAGAAGTTGGTGAAAGAGGGGAAGGTGAAGTACATCGGGCTGTCGGAGGCCAGCCCGGACACCATTCGGCGTGCCCATGCTGTGCATCCATCGCTGCTGTTCAGATGGAGTGGTCACTCTGGACCCGTGATATCGAGGAGGAAATCGTCCCACTCTGCAGGTCCAGTTTGGATTCTACTCTTGAGCTTTTGTTTTTGTATTTTTTTTCCTGATAGGCATGCCTATTAGTTTGCAGCAACGTGGATTAGCTTGTTATTTGAAGTTTTGGTTGCTGCGCCGATGTGATATATTACACTAACTCATTGGCATAA
The DNA here is from genome assembly GCF_000442705.2 of Elaeis guineensis. NCBI lineage: Eukaryota > Viridiplantae > Streptophyta > Magnoliopsida > Arecales > Arecaceae > Elaeis > Elaeis guineensis. Next base: position 2,716,066 of record NW_027332420.1, read on the forward strand.
GGCAAATTCATCATATCACAGGGAACATAGTCTTAACCTATTGTCACAATTCATTGCTCCATTCTGTAGTCTATGATCTCCTGATAGAGCTGCAAAACAGAGCAAGATGTAAAAAAAGGTTGTTAGTTTCTGTTGCTACCCATCTACATTTTATAATTTTCCAAATGTCTTGTAAGATTTGCTCTCCTAGTAGTTCAAGATTTGCTGGAATCACCATTAAAACAAATCATCCAATGGTTAGTGCATCATTGTTTTAGCAGCTAGAAGGAAAGGAATTTTCTGGGTTGAGTATCAAAAAGACATTTATATGTTGCAAGACTCTGACTTTAGGCATTTCCATTTAATTATGCTTATGATCCAAAATTTTACCAAAAAATGAAACTCAAGACCAGCATTAATTATTTCAAATCACGGGGATTATCTATCCTATGGAGAAATATGGATCCCGCAAACCCACAGTTCTCCTTCTCAAGTGACACTGGCCCAAAGCTGTCATCTCTATTTATTCAAAGTCCCACATTCTCTCACGTCTTTCTAGAGCAAGCACACCAACAAACTCCTGTTGAACTGACTTCAACAGGATAAGATTTTATGCGTGTCTTTCATATTTTTTGGCTAGAGCGATTCAGAATTTAAACACCAAACTTACCAACATACCTGCTTGAACCGATTGCTATAGCACCAATTTCTTTTATTCATAAAGGGAATCTTATAATGTGCTAATCACCATCCTTGTGGATTTGATATCAAGTGGAAAAGAGCGGACCTTGAAAGACCGAAAATCCTCTTCTCAATAAGTGGAGCATTTTGTACCAAAAAAAAAAGTGGAGCATTAGGTTCGGACTAGCTCTTGACCTCATATTAGATATAGAAGAAGGACGACCATTACTCTTCAGGGCAACAAAAAAGAAGCTTCAATACTTGTAAGAGACTTAGATGACTACAAAGGTAACCTTATAACAGTACATGCATCAACATATAGACATGGAGCCTATTCTCGAGCTCTATTTCTCTTGCTATCTACAAGGTTGATGTATGCAGCTATAATGCAGGTCTGTGGAGGTGTCATGGTTTGATGATAAAAGGGAGGCATTAAATGAGGTAGGTGGATGATGGAAAAATAATGGTGGCTGTTAGGATTTGACGCCTCGAGATTCAGCCCACATTGAGCCCACAGTGAGGTTCGCGGCGAAAAACGGAGTCCAACGAGACCAAATCACCTGAATCGGAGCTCGATGGAGAAGATACGAGCTTTCGAAGATAGCACGAAAACCGAGGCTGCGGAGGACCGCCGGCGACCGGCGGCGGGCGGCAGCGGCGCGCGGGACGCGCGTCCCAGGCCCGCTGGCCCGCGTGGGACGCGGGACCCAGGCCCGGGCGGGACGCGGGACCCAGGCCCGCGCGGGACGCGCGTCCAGGCCCAGGCCCGCGCGGGACGCGCGACCCAGGCCCAGGCCCGTGCGGGACGCGCGACCCAGCAGCCTGCTGGCCCATCCCCGGTCCACCGTGGACCGGGTGGTCCACGGCGCGGCTGTGGACCGCGTGGACGTTTCCCACTCGATTCTCGCGGTCCACGGCCCTATTCCGTGGACCGGAGCGCGATCTAAGGGTCCAGAGAGCTCCCGGTGTTGATCGGACGGCTTGGGACATGATTTGGCTTGATTAAGGATTCCTAATCCTTCTCTAATCAAATTTAAACCAGGTTTAAGCCTTTAAAAAGGCCTGAGACGAACAGAGAAGCATGGGGTTCGGTTTCTCGCCGCCGTACGAACGTGGAGAGAGAGAGAGGGGCGAGGGCGCTGTGAGAGAAGGAGCAGGAGGCTCCTGGACAGCGGTCGCCAGGCTCTTCAGGGGTTCAGGGGGTCTCCAAGAGAGAGAGCTTTTGTGAGGGGAACTTCATGTGAGAGAGAATTGGGTGTACAAGGGTTGAGGGTGAGGTCTCCTCTTGTAAAATTTTCTTTTCATAGTGAAGTTTGCATGCCCCGTGGAGGCGAGCCCTTTTGTGGCTGATCCACGTATTTTGATTGTTTTTCCTTTTGTTTTGTTTCTTCTTTCTTCCTGCTGCATCGCGTGGTACTGGAAAGATCTTGGGAGGTGGTGTCCTGGCCAGACATCCACCCAACAAGTGGTATCAGAGCAAGGCGGTACAAGGACGCAGATTGCAGTGGTGGTGAGCAGACTGAAGATGGAGAAAACAGGAACAATCAAGATGGAGATCAACAAGTTCGATGGTAAGAGCAATTTCTCCTTGTGGCAGGCAAGGGTGAAGGACGTGCTCATCCAACAGGGGTTGATCGATGCTCTCTTGTGCGATGAGAAACCGACCACCATGGAGGTGCGGGATTGGAAACGGCTACAGATGCAGGCGGTGAGTACCATCCGCATGTACCTGGCGGATGAGGTGGTGATCCATGTGCTGAGCGAGACTTCCCCGACGGTGCCTGTGGTCGAAGCTCGAGGAATTGTACATGGCGAAGTCTCTCACCAACACTCTTTTCCTCTGGAGGCAGTTTTACCAACTGCGGATGACTGAGGGACAGAGCGTGCAGGAGCATCTGAGCCACTTCCAGAAGATCCTCACCGACCTTCTCAGCGTTGGCGAGAACGTTGAGGAGAAAGACCAGGGCGCTGGTTTTGCTGGCGTCGCTTTCCCTTCGTACGAGTCCTTGGTGACTGCTCTTCTAGTGGGGAAGAGCACTATCAAGATGGACGAGGTCACCGCGGCGTTACTCCAGAACGAGGTTCTCAGGAGGGAGAACCAGCTTCGAGCTCAGGTGGCGATAGCTCAGCTTTGATGACTTCTGGAGGAGCAGGAGGCGGTAGACGGAGCGACAGGAGATCGCATCGAGGGCGGTCTAAGTCCAGGAGGGACTTGAGCAAAACCAGGTGTTACCGGTGTGAGGAGTTGGGGCATCTAGCCAGAGATTGCCCTCAACTGAAAAATCGGACGGTGGCTGCTGTAGCGACGGCCGCAGCGATTCAAATGGAGATGTCCTGGAGATATCTGACGAGGTATCTACTTCTTCCCAGCAGTGGATATTAGATTCTGCATGCCCCTATCATGTGTGTTGCAGAGAGGAGCAGTTTGACTCCCTGGAGAACAGTGAGAGCACTGTATATCTGCGAATGGATCGAGCTGTGCGATCAGAGGCATTGGGACGGTCAGCTGGAGGACACATGACGGTGCAGTGAGGAGATTGGGGGAGGTCCGATACATACCCGATTTCAGGCGGAATCTTATCTCACTTAGCAGACTGGATTCGAGAGGCTACAGGACGGTAGCTGGTGGAGGAATCCTGAGGGTGCTACGCGGCGATAGATTGTGCTGGAGGGGAAGAAGGGAGCAGAGGACATTATTACCTGGCAGGGAACCCAGTGCGAGGTGGAGCATCGGGAGCCAGGTGGAGCCCGAGCAAGGTGGAGCTCCAGGAGGCGGATCGGGCACGAGACAGGAGACTCGGGAGGACGAGAGGCGACGTCGCAAGGTAAGATTCCTATTGCCGCAGGATGATGCCCGAGCAGGTCTCAGGTCAGGAGGAGCACAGCATACGACGGAGATGGGATCGAGCAGCCTGGCTCGACTCCCATGTTTGCCCATCCATGATCAGCAGGCGATTGCCCCAGGGCATGGGGGCGAGGAGATCCAGAAGCTCTCGAGTTTGGAGGAGGCCGAATATCGAGTCGAGGTGGAGATTGTTAGGATTTGACGCCTCGAGATTCAGCCCACATTGAGCCCACAGTGAGGTTCGCGGCGAAAAACGGAGTCCAACGAGACCAAGATCACCTGAATCGGAGCTCGGATGGAGAAGATACGAGCTTTCGAAGATAGCACGAAAACCGAGGCTGCGGAGGACCGGCGGCGACCGCGGCGGGCGGCAGCGGCGCGCGGGACGCGCGTCCCAGGCCCGCTGGCCCGCGTGGGACGCGGGACCCAGGCCCGGGCGGACGCGGGACCCAGGCCCGCGCGGGACGCGCGTCCCAGGCCCAGGCCGCGCGGGACGCGCGACCCAGGCCCAGGCCCGTGCGGGACGCGCGACCCAGCAGCCTGCTGGCCCATCCCCGGTCCACCGTGGACCGGGTGGTCCACGGCGCGGCCTGTGGACCGCGTGGACGTTTCCCACTCGATTCTCGCGGTCCACGACGGCCCTATTCCGTGGACCGGAGCGCGATCTAAGGGTCCAGAGAGCTCCCGGTGTTGATCGGACGGCTTGGGACATGATTTGGCTTGATTAAGGATTCCTAATCCTTCTCTAATCAAATTTAACCAGGTTTAGCCTTTAAAAAGGCCTGAGACGAACAGAGAAGCATGGGGTTCGGTTTCTCGCCGCCGTACGAACCGTGGAGAGAGAGAGAGGGGCGAGGGCGCTGTGAGAGAAGGAGCAGGAGGCTCCTGGACAGCGGTCGCCAGGCTCTTCAGGGGTTCAGGGGGTCTCCAAGAGAGAGAGAGCTTTTGTGAGGGGAAACTTCATGTGAGAGAGAATTGGGTGTACAAGGGTTGAGGGTGAGGTCTCCTCTTGTAAAATTTTCTTTTCATAGTGAAGTTTGCATGCCCCGTGGAGGCGAGCCCTTTTGTGGCTGATCCACGTATTTTGATTGTTTTTCCTTTTGTTTTGTTTCTTCTTTCTTCCTGCTGCATCGCGTGGTACTGGAAAGATCTTGGGAGGTGGTGTCCTGGCCAGACATCCACCCAACAGTGGCAGTGGTGGAATTAAGTAACTTTAAATTTTAAATTTGGTGACATGGTAGAAAACAGATGGAGGAGTAAGGCTTGTGGTAAACATTTGTGCATCTCACATGTGCAAGCTTGAGTACTGTTAGATTTATTAAGTGTATTTCTGAAACAATAAATGGTCATTTTTCTAGATTATTACTTGCTTGATTTTCTTCATTTATGTGTTGTCTACTTGATTCCCGAATGCCCATGTTTAATGATTTCAAACTATATGAAATTATTGTATAGCAAGAATCTTGTTTTGGTAATTTTGCAAATTATGTGATATAAACATATCTGGTACTTTTTGACAACCAGGAACCTTGGCAATCGGAATAGTTACATATAGCCCTCTTGGCAGTGGGTTTTTTGCTGGGAAAGCGAGCGTAGAAAGCCTGCCTGCCGAAAGTATATTGGTATCTTTTTATTAGACTTTCTTTTCTTGAATTAGTGTTACTGTTATCCCAGTATGCTTTCATGCTTGAAGTCAGATCCTTCTAATAGGAGGAGGGGCTTGCTTGGCTCATTACTATCACTATTTTTTATTAGGCTTACCATCCAAGGTTCTCAGGAGATAATTTAGAGAAGAACAAGATTCTACATGCACGCTTGCGAACTTGGCTGCAAGGCATCATTGCAGCACTGCTCAGCTAGCTCTAGCTTGGCTTCTACATCAAGGGAATGATGTTGTTCCTATCCCAGGTATTCTTGCTATTCTTCTTTGTAATCTAAAGTCAATCTTATAACTATTAAGTTGCTGTCCATTGATTTAAGGAGGACATGATGCAGTTTCCTTAATTTTGTTTCTGTTGGTATCAGCCTGTATATTCATTCATAGGTTTCATGAATCTCCTTTCTGACATTATTAGAATATTAAATTACTTTTCCAATTTGTAAGAGTCTGGCATTTTTTGGAAGTGCATAGCAATAACAAGTCCAAAATCATGCACACAAAAGCATATGTCCATTTATAGTGATAGGTTACTTCTGAAATTAAGTAAATAATGGTATTTTTGGTCCCTAACTAGTGTATTTTTTAACATAATGTTGCATATATTTGAAAAATAGTAGGTTACTGGAA
>NW_027332420.1:2721957-2870470 GCF_000442705.2 Elaeis guineensis
TTCCAGTAACCTACTATTTTTCAAATATATGCAACATTATGTTAAAAAATACACTAGTTAGGGACCAAAAATACCATTATTTACTTAATTTCAGAAGTAACCTATCACTATAAATGGACATATGCTTTTGTGTGCATGATTTTGGACTTGTTATTGCTATGCACTTCCAAAAAATGCCAGACTCTTACAAATTGGAAAAGTAATTTAATATTCTAATAATGTCAGAAAGGAGATTCATGAAACCTATGAATGAATATACAGGCTGATACCAACAGAAACAAAATTAAGGAAACTGCATCATGTCCTCCTTAAATCAATGGACAGCAACTTAATAGTTATAAGATTGACTTTAGATTACAAAGAAGAATAGCAAGAATACCTGGGATAGGAACAACATCATTCCCTTGATGTAGAAGCCAAGCTAGAGCTAGCTGAGCAGTGCTGCAATGATGCCTTGCAGCCAAGTTCGCAAGCGTGCATGTAGAATCTTGTTCTTCTCTAAATTATCTCCTGAGAACCTTGGATGGTAAGCCTAATAAAAAATAGTGATAGTAATGAGCCAAGCAAGCCCCTCCTCCTATTAGAAGGATCTGACTTCAAGCATGAAAGCATACTGGGATAACAGTAACACTAATTCAAGAAAAGAAAGTCTAATAAAAAGATACCAATATACTTTCGGCAGGCAGGCTTTCTACGCTCGCTTTCCCAGCAAAAAACCCACTGCCAAGAGGGCTATATGTAACTATTCCGATTGCCAAGGTTCCTGGTTGTCAAAAAGTACCAGATATGTTTATATCACATAATTTGCAAAATTACCAAAACAAGATTCTTGCTATACAATAATTTCATATAGTTTGAAATCATTAAACATGGGCATTCGGGAATCAAGTAGACAACACATAAATGAAGAAAATCAAGCAAGTAATAATCTAGAAAAATGACCATTTATTGTTTCAGAAATACACTTAATAAATCTAACAGTACTCAAGCTTGCACATGTGAGATGCACAAATGTTTACCACAAGCCTTACTCCTCCATCTGTTTTCTACCATGTCACCAAATTTAAAATTTAAAGTTACTTAATTCCACCACTGCCACTGTTGGGTGGATGTCTGGCCAGGACACCACCTCCCAAGATCTTTCCAGTACCACGCGATGCAGCAGGAAGAAAGAAGAAACAAAACAAAAGGAAAAACAATCAAAATACGTGGATCAGCCACAAAAGGGCTCGCCTCCACGGGGCATGCAAACTTCACTATGAAAAGAAAATTTTACAAGAGGAGACCTCACCCTCAACCCTTGTACACCCAATTCTCTCTCACATGAAGTTTCCCCTCACAAAAGCTCTCTCTCTCTTGGAGACCCCCTGAACCCCTGAAGAGCCTGGCGACCGCTGTCCAGGAGCCTCCTGCTCCTTCTCTCACAGCGCCCTCGCCCCTCTCTCTCTCTCCACGGTTCGTACGGCGGCGAGAAACCGAACCCCATGCTTCTCTGTTCGTCTCAGGCCTTTTTAAAGGCTAAACCTGGTTAAATTTGATTAGAGAAGGATTAGGAATCCTTAATCAAGCCAAATCATGTCCCAAGCCGTCCGATCAACACCGGGAGCTCTCTGGACCCTTAGATCGCGCTCCGGTCCACGGAATAGGGCCGTCGTGGACCGCGAGAATCGAGTGGGAAACGTCCACGCGGTCCACAGGCCGCGCCGTGGACCACCCGGTCCACGGTGGACCGGGGATGGGCCAGCAGGCTGCTGGGTCGCGCGTCCCGCACGGGCCTGGGCCTGGGTCGCGCGTCCCGCGCGGCCTGGGCCTGGGACGCGCGTCCCGCGCGGGCCTGGGTCCCGCGTCCGCCCGGGCCTGGGTCCCGCGTCCCACGCGGGCCAGCGGGCCTGGGACGCGCGTCCCGCGCGCCGCTGCCGCCCGCCGCGGTCGCCGCCGGTCCTCCGCAGCCTCGGTTTTCGTGCTATCTTCGAAAGCTCGTATCTTCTCCATCCGAGCTCCGATTCAGGTGATCTTGGTCTCGTTGGACTCCGTTTTTCGCCGCGAACCTCACTGTGGGCTCAATGTGGGCTGAATCTCGAGGCGTCAAATCCTAACAATCTCCACCTCGACTCGATATTCGGCCTCCTCCAAACTCGAGAGCTTCTGGATCTCCTCGCCCCCATGCCCTGGGGCAATCGCCTGCTGATCATGGATGGGCAAACATGGGAGTCGAGCCAGGCTGCTCGATCCCATCTCCGTCGTATGCTGTGCTCCTCCTGACCTGAGACCTGCTCGGGCATCATCCTGCGGCAATAGGAATCTTACCTTGCGACGTCGCCTCTCGTCCTCCCGAGTCTCCTGTCTCGTGCCCGATCCGCCTCCTGGAGCTCCACCTTGCTCGGGCTCCACCTGGCTCCCGATGCTCCACCTCGCACTGGGTTCCCTGCCAGGTAATAATGTCCTCTGCTCCCTTCTTCCCCTCCAGCACAATCTATCGCCGCGTAGCACCCTCAGGATTCCTCCACCAGCTACCGTCCTGTAGCCTCTCGAATCCAGTCTGCTAAGTGAGATAAGATTCCGCCTGAAATCGGGTATGTATCGGACCTCCCCCAATCTCCTCACTGCACCGTCATGTGTCCTCCAGCTGACCGTCCCAATGCCTCTGATCGCACAGCTCGATCCATTCGCAGATATACAGTGCTCTCACTGTTCTCCAGGGAGTCAAACTGCTCCTCTCTGCAACACACATGATAGGGGCATGCAGAATCTAATATCCACTGCTGGGAAGAAGTAGATACCTCGTCAGATATCTCCAGGACATCTCCATTTGAATCGCTGCGGCCGTCGCTACAGCAGCCACCGTCCGATTTTTCAGTTGAGGGCAATCTCTGGCTAGATGCCCCAACTCCTCACACCGGTAACACCTGGTTTTGCTCAAGTCCCTCCTGGACTTAGACCGCCCTCGATGCGATCTCCTGTCGCTCCGTCTACCGCCTCCTGCTCCTCCAGAAGTCATCAAAGCTGAGCTATCGCCACCTGAGCTCGAAGCTGGTTCTCCCTCCTGAGAACCTCGTTCTGGAGTAACGCCGCGGTGACCTCGTCCATCTTGATAGTGCTCTTCCCCACTAGAAGAGCAGTCACCAAGGACTCGTACGAAGGGAAAGCGACGCCAGCAAAACCAGCGCCCTGGTCTTTCTCCTCAACGTTCTCGCCAACGCTGAGAAGGTCGGTGAGGATCTTCTGGAAGTGGCTCAGATGCTCCTGCACGCTCTGTCCCTCAGTCATCCGCAGTTGGTAAAACTGCCTCCAGAGGAAAAGAGTGTTGGTGAGAGACTTCGCCATGTACAATTCCTCGAGCTTCGACCACAGGCACCGTCGGGGAAGTCTCGCTCAGCACATGGATCACCACCTCATCCGCCAGGTACATGCGGATGGTACTCACCGCCTGCATCTGTAGCCGTTTCCAATCCCGCACCTCCATGGTGGTCGGTTTCTCATCGCACAAGAGAGCATCGATCAACCCCTGTTGGATGAGCACGTCCTTCACCCTTGCCTGCCACAAGGAGAAATTGCTCTTACCATCGAACTTGTTGATCTCCATCTTGATTGTTCCTGTTTTCTCCATCTTCAGTCTGCTCACCACCACTGCAATCTGCGTCCTTGTACCGCCTTGCTCTGATACCACTTGTTGGGTGGATGTCTGGCCAGGACACCACCTCCCAAGATCTTTCCAGTACCACGCGATGCAGCAGGAAGAAAGAAGAAACAAAACAAAAGGAAAAACAATCAAAATACGTGGATCAGCCACAAAAGGGCTCGCCTCCACGGGGCATGCAAACTTCACTATGAAAAGAAAATTTTACAAGAGGAGACCTCACCCTCAACCCTTGTACACCCAATTCTCTCTCACATGAAGTTCCCCTCACAAAAGCTCTCTCTCTTGGAGACCCCCTGAACCCCTGAAGAGCCTGGCGACCGCTGTCCAGGAGCCTCCTGCTCCTTCTCTCACAGCGCCCTCGCCCCTCTCTCTCTCTCCACGTTCGTACGGCGGCGAGAAACCGAACCCCATGCTTCTCTGTTCGTCTCAGGCCTTTTTAAAGGCTTAAACCTGGTTTAAATTTGATTAGAGAAGGATTAGGAATCCTTAATCAAGCCAAATCATGTCCCAAGCCGTCCGATCAACACCGGGAGCTCTCTGGACCCTTAGATCGCGCTCCGGTCCACGGAATAGGGCCGTGGACCGCGAGAATCGAGTGGGAAACGTCCACGCGGTCCACAGCCGCGCCGTGGACCACCCGGTCCACGGTGGACCGGGGATGGGCCAGCAGGCTGCTGGGTCGCGCGTCCCGCACGGGCCTGGGCCTGGGTCGCGCGTCCCGCGCGGGCCTGGGCCTGGACGCGCGTCCCGCGCGGGCCTGGGTCCCGCGTCCCGCCCGGGCCTGGGTCCCGCGTCCCACGCGGGCCAGCGGGCCTGGGACGCGCGTCCCGCGCGCCGCTGCCGCCCGCCGCCGGTCGCCGGCGGTCCTCCGCAGCCTCGGTTTTCGTGCTATCTTCGAAAGCTCGTATCTTCTCCATCGAGCTCCGATTCAGGTGATTTGGTCTCGTTGGACTCCGTTTTTCGCCGCGAACCTCACTGTGGGCTCAATGTGGGCTGAATCTCGAGGCGTCAAATCCTAACAGCCACCATTATTTTTCCATCATCCACCTACCTCATTTAATGCCTCCCTTTTATCATCAAACCATGACACCTCCACAGACCTGCATTATAGCTGCATACATCAACCTTGTAGATAGCAAGAGAAATAGAGCTCGAGAATAGGCTCCATGTCTATATGTTGATGCATGTACTGTTATAAGGTTACCTTTGTAGTCATCTAAGTCTCTTACAAGTATTGAAGCTTCTTTTTTGTTGCCCTGAAGAGTAATGGTCGTCCTTCTTCTATATCTAATATGAGGTCAAGAGCTAGTCCGAACCTAATGCTCCACTTTTTTTTTTGGTACAAAATGCTCCACTTATTGAGAAGAGGATTTTCGGTCTTTCAAGGTCCGCTCTTTTCCACTTGATATCAAATCCACAAGGATGGTGATTAGCACATTATAAGATTCCCTTTATGAATAAAAGAAATTGGTGCTATAGCAATCGGTTCAAGCAGGTATGTTGGTAAGTTTGGTGTTTAAATTCTGAATCGCTCTAGCCAAAAAATATGAAAGACACGCATAAAATCTTATCCTGTTGAAGTCAGTTCAACAGGAGTTTGTTGGTGTGCTTGCTCTAGAAAGACGTGAGAGAATGTGGGACTTTGAATAAATAGAGATGACAGCTTTGGGCCAGTGTCACTTGAGAAGGAGAACTGTGGGTTTGCGGGATCCATATTTCTCCATAGGATAGATAATCCCCGTGATTTGAAATAATTAATGCTGGTCTTGAGTTTCATTTTTTGGTAAAATTTTGGATCATAAGCATAATTAAATGGAAATGCCTAAAGTCAGAGTCTTGCAACATATAAATGTCTTTTTGATACTCAACCCAGAAAATTCCTTTCCTTCTAGCTGCTAAAACAATGATGCACTAACCATTGGATGATTTGTTTTAATGGTGATTCCAGCAAATCTTGAACTACTAGGAGAGCAAATCTTACAAGACATTTGGAAAATTATAAAATGTAGATGGGTAGCAACAGAAACTAACAACCTTTTTTTACATCTTGCTCTGTTTTGCAGCTCTATCAGGAGATCATAGACTACAGAATGGAGCAATGAATTGTGACAATAGGTTAAGACTATGTTCCCTGTGATATGATGAATTTGCCTTATGCCAATGAGTTAGTGTAATATATCACATCGGCGCAGCAACCAAAACTTCAAATAACAAGCTAATCCACGTTGCTGCAAACTAATAGGCATGCCTATCAGGAAAAAAAATACAAAAACAAAAGCTCAAGAGTAGAATCCAAACTGGACCTGCAGAGTGGGGACGATTTCCTCCTCGATATCACGGGTCCAGAGTGACCACTCCATCTGAACAGCAGCGATGGGATGCACAGCATGGGCACGCCGAATGGTGTCCGGGCTGGCCTCCGACAGCCCGATGTACTTCACCTTGCCCTCTTTCACCAACTTCTTCAGCTCCCCCATCTATCCAGCAGCCCCCAAAGAGAAAAGGTTCAACTTTCTAATAGTTGCAAGCCAAAACCATACAGAAAGAGTCAGAGAGCTGGTGGTTACAGTATCTTCGATGGGTACGGACAGATCGACCCGGTGCTGATAGTAGAGATCGATGCACTCCACGCCCAAGCGCGCGAGGCTCGCCTCGCAGCACGCCCGCACATAATCCGGCGTCCCCTTGATCTCCAGAACATCATTCTCATACTTGGCAATGCCAAATTTTGTAGCTAACTGGATCTTTTCTCGAGGCAATTGCTTCAGTGCCTGCAAGTCCAGTATTCAAGATTTCCAGCTCTAATTCCAAAATCCAACATCGAGTTCTTTCATCAGAGATAGAACAAAAAAAAAAAAAAAACTCAGACCTTTCCGACCAATATTTCGTTGGTACCAAGTCCGTAAAAGTCGGCGGTGTCGAAGAAGGTGATCCCTTTGTTGAAAGCATCTTTGATGATGGCAATCCCCGCCTCCTCGGCCACCGGCGCGTTGAAGATCCCGGTAAGACCACCGCACCCGAAACCCAACCTCGATACCTGAAGAAAAACGGAGGGAAGCTAACATTTTTCGGAACGACCGTCGACAAGAAGAAGAGAGAAGTGATGATCGCAGTAGTAGTAGAATGGGATGGAAGATCGGAGAGAGAAAAAGAGTTGACCTCCAGTCCTTGGGATCCCAACTTCACTGTGGGAGTATGGGTTTGGGTCCCTTTCTTCATCGTTTCCACAGTTGAATCTGGAAGAAAAATTGCTATGTGCGCGTTATATATTGTTCGTAACGACGGCGGTGGTCAGGGCGCACAATACCCTACGTGGACCGTGGTTGGCGTGAGTTTCACTCTGAGGATGGAAATTCTCAAAAGAAACATAGAATCATGAAACCCAACCCTACCCAACCATATTTTGTACCGGACCGACGCCCTTCAATTTAAAATACAAAAAAAATTAGTATAGAAAATAATGATCGTTTGTCCCTGATCTCTCATTATAGAAGATAAGGGGCCTCGCGGGCTGGTGAAATGGTAGGCAGTCGCTAGGGGTTGCTGTAACCGATGAACGACCAGGATTAGGTAGGCGTTGTTCTGTCTAAATCTTTCCCTATCTAAACCCCATCCATACTTCTGCTAAATCCACCATCTACCGCTCTCCACCTCTCTATCCCTTCTTTCTCACCTTCAACAGCTACCGAGCTGTCGCAATCAAGCCGCCAGCGCCTGAAAATCCCTCCCCTTCCTCCTAATCCTCTCTATCTCCTTCAATCTAGGAGCCTTTGGGTGTTTTACTGTCGAAATTCTCCACCATCGGCTCCAACTCGTCGTCGTCGCCGCCTTCAATGAGCTCTCGTCACTCTCTTCCCTTCTTTTCTTTGGCTTGGGCACCGCTGCCGTGGCAACAAGGGGCAGCATCTCTTTTTCCTTCTCTCAAATCCCCTGTGCACGACTGGACCACCGCCTCTAGCCACCGATACTCCAGCTGTGCCACCCCCGCCAACCCCACCCCTCCTCCTCCGCTCTACCCTCCCAAGGCTTGGAAAGAGAGGAAGAAAGAAAAGAAAGAAAGAGAGAGAGAGAGAGAGGAGGAAGAAAGAGAAGAAAGAGAAAAAGAGAGGAGAGAGAGGAATAAAAATAGAGAGAAAAAGAGATAACGAAGAGAGAGGGAAGAGAGAGAGAAAGGAAGAAAGAGAAAGAAAGGAAAAAAAGAGAGAGTTGAGAAAGTAAGGAAGGAAAAGAGTGAAGGGAAAGAGATTCAATTTTTTTTGATGAACCTACCTTCTGAATTGAATTTTAATTTAATTGAGTTTAGATCAGTTCAAACTATATAGATCTGACTTATGAATCGATCTAAATCTTGACCTAAATTAAAATCAAATTGAAAATCTCTTTCATTTATGTTAAATCTTCCTTAAATTAAATGCTAATAAAAATTGTAAATTGCTTGTGCTCTCCTTCATCGTCAAAAGAGCACCAGATCTAGAAATTAAGCTGTGAGCTAAAGATCATAAATTTTAGATCTGATCGACTATAGGTTCCATGTATCTCCATAATTTTATTTAGTGTATTATATATATTTTCAAATTAAAAATTGTATAAAAAAATATAGTATTTGAAAAATTAAAAGTTTGAAAAAGTACATATCTTATGCATAAAATAGTATTCAAAATTATAGATCAAACATAATATTACCTTGATATGATTGTAAATTTTAATTATAATGATTCTTCTATGTTGCATGATATTATAGTTGTATGGATTTTTGAATGAAAATTGTTTCAGATTTCTAAAAGTAAAATGTGAAAATTTATTGAAAAATATTATGAAAATATATATGTTGGTTATTATGAAAATTATGAGAAAAAATTCTCAAATTAGACTATGATCTGGATTTAGCTAATGGAATAATCATTAGGCAAACAATTAGAAACTAGTTTCTTCTGGACCTAATCAGTCGGGATTAATTGCTAGCAGAGTTAGTCCTCCTAGACCTCATCAGTTGGGACTAATCACTGGCACATACTGATGCATCATTGTTGCCCAGCTATGCAAACCCAAGAGGGGGGGTGAATTGGATTTTAAAAATTTTAGGCTTAACTAATTACTTGTAAAAATTATATATCAAAAGCTTGATGAATGAGGAGAGAGACTTTAGTTTGAGATTAATTACTTAAAACAAGAATGCAAGGATATAATGGAGAATTAAAGAGAAACAATAAAGCATGCCACAAACACAATGATTTATAGTGGTTCGGTGCCAACCTTGCACCTACATCCACTCCCCAAGCTCCTACTTGAGAATTCCAATCCACTATACTTTGTATTCAACCCGAATACAACCGTCGGAAACTCCGACACTAGCTATCCCAAGCTAGTCCACTTGTTTTCCCGGGTACAAGCCGACCCAATACACTCCGATTTCAGGTTCGGATCAACCTTTCCTTGTTTTGGAAACCCTCCAAAACAAAAACAATTACTCACAAGATAAAATCAGTTTAGAGCACAAATAAGTACAAGAATAGCTCCTTAAGTGAGCGAATATAACAATAAATACGCTTTACTCAAATGAAGAAGCCCCTCTTGGATTTCCTCAAAGTGGATGAGAGATGAAGTAAATGCTTGAGGAGTTGGTGAGCTTGATTGATGGCTTCTTGAAGGCTTTTAAATGAGCTCTTGTATGATGTTGAGTAGTTGGCTTGAAAACCTTCTCTTGAATGCACTTGAATGCCCTCTTGAATGCTCTTGATTTTCTCTTTTCAAATCACTTGAATGCCTCTTGGATATTTGGATCTCTCTCCTTTTTGTTTTCCACCTTTTGAAACCTTTTATAGCCTTAAGAGACAAGGAAAAAACAAACTAGGCAGAAAAAGAGCCGTTAGAGCACAAAAAGCAGCATTAAAAAGCAACCAAATCTGACCAAAAACTAGCCGTTACAGGCAAATCCCATCATATGAGTCGACTCATGAGTCGACTCATGCCTCAGGGGTCGACTCATGAGTCGACCTCTGTTGCAAAGTCCAGAGATTTGATTTCTGATTTTCTTGGCCCAAAACAGCAGAAGTCGACTCATGAGTCGACTCATGCCTTGTGGGTCGACTCATGAGTCGACTCACAGGTCGTGCCAAGCCAGAAAACCAGCGTGCCATGGCTAATCTTTGCGTGCCAATCAGCTCATAGTTTCATGAGTTGACTCATGAGTCGACTCATGAACTTCAAACCTTCATAACTCCAAAAATATAAGTCCAAAAACCATGAAACTTTCACCAATAGATTACATATCATTTGTTCTACACGATGATGCTATCAAATAAGAGTTTTGATGAAATTACGATTTTGCCCCTGTAGAGCATAAGGTCTTTTTCAAATAAAAAATATTTGTATCCCTTCAAACTGTTTTGTAGTCATCAAAATCAATCTAGGAGCAACAATCTCCCCCTTTTTGATGATGACAAAATATTTGAACAAAAGCATTTTTCTGAATCATGAATTTCAACAGATTGTATTTTAGGTGCATATGCTTGAAAAGAGTATGATTCTTTTGGCATGTGATACAAATGGTTGTATGCATAAATGGTTTGTCCATTTGCTTAAAGATTGGAAGAAATGCTCATTGGATTATTGTTTTGGTGTTAGAGCAGAAAATTTGATTTTATTATCAGAGCAAACTGTATTTTGAAAAATTTTCTCAATTCTCAAAACTAGTCATGTGTGCCAAAGCATATTGAATAGTTGATTTGGAAAGAGTATTAGAGCATTTAAGTTTAAGATGTATCAGAGCAAGAGAAATGAAAATTTTGCAATGTATCAATGTAGGGAAGACAGTTTTACAATGTATCAGAGAAAAATTTAGCAATGTATCAGAGTAGTAAAAACAATTTTTCAATGTATCAGAGCAATGTATTCAATATATCAGAGTAGGTTTGGAATTTCAAAGCCTATCAGAGCATATTCAAAGATTTACAGCAAATCAGAGTATATTGCAATATATTTAAAAGGTACTTATTTAAAAGGTACTTATTTGAAAGGTACTTATTTGCAATATATTTAGCATTTGTACTTAAAGTTGTCAATGTATTAATTTCTCATAATTTGTAGTGTTTGCTTTTGATGGATTTCTTTGTGTTTAATTTCTCCCCCTTTTTGACATCATCAAACAAGGTTAACTCCTTTTTCTGAAGTATTTTTTTTTTTTTTTTAATTTCTCCTCCTGTAGAGTTTGCTCCCCCTTAATGAAGCAATTATTAACAGCAATCATAAAATGATAATACCACAAAGAGAAAACAATATTCCACAAAAGAGAATATATAACCAAAGTAAGATAATCATCATAACAAAGGTAGATATTATAAAGCCATAATTGTTTCAGTACATAGATTGTAACATAAAAAGTAACATACAAAGTCAACTAGCTCATGTCAATACATGGCCCCAAAATACAGATCCTAGAAAGGACAAAACACTAACACCTAAGATCTAGAAATGATCAAGATAAGTCAATGATCGGAATCATCAGAAATGTGATAAGGAGCAGATGGATCTGGATCTGAGATGCGTCCTCGACCCCGTTGCCTCTGGCATGAGAGGAAGAACTGGCACGAGAAGGCGAACGGGAGGAACTGGGTGGCTGAGAACGCTGAGAAGCTAGGGACTGAACTGAAAGGGTAAGTCTGATGGAGTCAAGTACAGTCAGTGCCCTGGAGACAGCCTGGAGAAGTGCAGTGAACTGAGTAGTAGCTTGCTCACTTGATCCTCTGATCTCCTTCCTCAGTAACTCATAACCGCCCTCAAGAGCTCCTCTAAGTCTGCCAGCTCTCAGTGAGATCAGTGACCTCAATCGAAGACTCCTGTGGCTGAGGATGGGCCAATTCAAAGACTTGCCCTGCAAGTCAAGGACTCTGCCAGTCAATCTCAAAATAGTGCCCTCAAGCTGCTGAATCCGGATGGACTGGTCTGTCATCATCTGATACACTGTGGAGATGTGGGGAGTCAAAGTCTGATCAGTAGAAGTAGCCCCTGGTACAAATGAAGTACTGCTCATCTGACTCGACATCAAAGAGACCATACGCTGTGCAATCCGCTCAATCTGATAATCGGACAGTGTGAACTCTGGCGGAGGTGCTCTGCTCTCTGGCTGATGCACAGGTGTGGGTATCCTGGTAAACTCAGAAGGGCCAGTCTCTGGATCCGGAAAGAACTGTATATCTGGTGAAGCTGCCCTGAAGTCATGAACAGGAGATGATGGACCTTCTTCTTCTTCAGCTCTGACTCCTGCTGTATCCTCAGCTCTTTCTTCTGCTCTCTCTTCTGCTCTTTCTTCTGTTCTTTCCTCAGCTCCCCTGATCCAACCACCACCACTTTTTGTGAACCCCATTCGATGCAAGGTGTGTAGGTTGAAGGTATCAACATGAGACAGTTTGGTGGGAGCCTCCCCCTCAAACTAACTCCAAACCTCCTGAAAACTCTAGTCAGGGCCATACCATAAGGCAAATGTGCCTTAGATCTGTTCAGAGTCTCTCTCATGGCCTCTATCATAAGTGTGGGAGGTTTAGGGGGGTTTCTGTGATAATGTGAAACATAATGCATATGTCCCTGCCTGACAGAAGATCGTGCCTACCACTCCTAGGAAGAAAAGTTTTGTGACCATTTGATGTAAGATTCTCATTTCTATAGGTAAAATCTTGGCCTCTAGTTTATTCAAATTCCCTTGGTAGGTTCCTCCAAGTATAACACTTATACCTTCTTCTTTCACGGGGAGTTCCATGTATGCATAACCTTCACTAGGTAAGTGTAAAATCTCCCCTAAAATGACAGGATCCAGACAGATATCAATCCCTTTCACAGTTGAAGTTACTGACCCATTTTCATAAATAAGATTCTGATAAAACTCCCTAACAAGGTCAACAAAGGTGACTTCTTTGAGTGAACAGTAAAAGCTCCATCCCTGATTTTTGATCTTACTTGCTAAAGAAAATCCTCACTTTCAAAGAACTGGAAGTCAATGTTTTTCCCGGTTTCTACTTTTCTATCTGAGAGAGGGTTCTTACTGGGAGTTTGAGAGGACTGTGAAGGACCTTGAACTGAAGCTGGAGCGAGAGCAGAGAAGGACTGTGCCGCTTGCCTTTTCTTTCTGACATTTTCTTCAAGTTCTCGGACAGACTTTCTCCTTTGGGGAAGCTTCATTTTTGGTGCCATACCCTCTTCAATAGCAGGCGAGGAGACTTGAGGAGCAAGTGAAGGAGTGGAGGAAGGATTACAAGAGAGTGATTTGAGGTATTGGAGGAGAGAACGGGTGGATTTGAGAAGGACGGTGGAGTGCTAGGGCACGCTCCAACCGTGAAGAACAAGGGAAGAGGTCACAAAAGAACCTTTCCCGGAGTGGCTATTTGCGGTGGAGAGGAGGCGGGAGGAGTTCCACTAGCTCAAGCCTTGGAAATGGAGCAAATGGGAGAAGGGAGAATGGATTTCGGAAGGAGGAAGACGAGCGTGAGGGTCGGCTCACGAACAGTAATTCAAAATATAAACCCTTCAGCCCGTTGGAAGTTGCTGGGAATTACAAGTTTGCCATTGAGTCGACTCATGGGGGTCGACTCATGAAGTTCAGAAAATCAGGAAAAATGTGAATAAATTCCAGAAAAATTTGAAATTTGGGGAGAAGGAGTTTAGCTCTAAGATGAGTTTTTAGAATAAAAAACTTGAGCTTTTGGGACCAAGAAAGGTGTTGGAAATTGAGCTCTTAGGAAATTTTGACCATAAATCATTGGAATTTGAAAATTAATTCAGGCAAATGGATCAAGAATTTCTAGATTTCTCCTAATTTCACAGAATCTATCCTCACTAAGGGCCTTTGTAAAGATATCAGCTAATTGATTTTCGGTGCAAACATATTCAAGAATTATATTTTTGTTTTGAACATGTTCTCTTATGAAGTGATGTCTTATTTCAATATGTTTGGATCTTGAGTGTTGAATAGGATTTTTAGATAGATTTATGGCACTTGTGTTGTCACATCTTATTGGTGTTTCATTAAGTTTAATTCCAAAGTCTTCGAGTTGTTGCTTAATCCACAAGATTTGAGCACAACAACTTTCGGCTGCAATGTATTCGGCCTCAGCCGTAGACAGTGCTACCGAATTTTGTTTCTTGCTAAACATGAGATTAGGTTAACTCCAAGAAATTGACAAGTTCCACTTGTGCTTTTTCTATCTAGTTTACATCCAGCAAAGTCAGCATCAGAATATCCTAATAAATCTATTTGTGAGTCCTTAGAGTACCATAACCCTAAAGTTTGAGTACCATTTAAGTATCTAAGGATTCTTTTAACAGCATTCAAATGAGATTCTTTAGGATTAGATTGATATCTAGCACATAAACAAACACTAAACATGATATCAGGCCTACTTGCAGTTAAATATAATAATGATCCAATCATACCTCTATAGTATTTTAAGTCTACACATTTACCTTCATCGTCCTTGTCAAGCTTACATGAGGGACTCATTGGTGTGCCAATGGGTTTGGAGTTCTCCATTCCAAATCTTTTGAGTAGTTCCTTGGTGTACTTGCTTTGGGTGATGGAGATTTCCTCTTTTGATTGTTTGATCTGGAGTCCGAGGAAGAAGGTGAGTTCTCCCATCATGCTCATCTCGAACTCCCCCTGCATAAGCTTAGCAAAGTCTTGACAAAGGGATTCATTAGTAGACCCAAAAATTATGTCATCAACATAAATTTGTATAACTAACATATCATTTTGATTTCTTTTGATAAAGAGGGTTGTATCTACATTACCTCTTGAAAAACTATTATTTAGTAAAAATTTGCTTAGTCTATCATACCATGCTCTAGGTGCTTGTTTTAATCCATATAAAGCCTTATTTAATTTAAAAACATGATTAGGAAAGGCATGATTTTCAAATCCAGGGGGTTGTTCTACATAAACTTCTTCAGCAATAAATCCATTTAAAAATGCACTTTTAACATCCATTTGAAACAATTTGAATTTCATAAAGCAAGCATATGCAAGTAGAAGTCTAATGGCTTCTAATCTAGCTACTGGTGCAAAGGTTTCATCAAAATCAATCCCTTCTTCTTGATTATATCCTTTAGCAACCAATCTTGCTTTATTTCTAATTACATTACCATGTTTCTAAAGACCCATTTTGTGCCAATTATTGAACAGTTTTTAGGTCTTGAAACCAAAGTCCAAACATTATTTCTTTCAAATTGATTAAGTTCCTCTTGCATTGCATTAATCCAATTATGATCTTTTTCAGCTTCTTCAATAGTTTTAGGTTCAAAATGAGATACAAAAGCACAATGATTAAACACATCTCTAAGTGAAGAGCGAGTTTTTACACCATGCATAGGATCACCAATAATTAACTCCTTAGGGTGGTTGTGAACATACCTCCATTCCTTGGGTAGGTCATTTGTACCTTGAGGTTGTTCTTGAATTTCCTCACCTATCTCATCTTGTTTGTCTTCTTGTTCCTTGTCCTCTGGAGTGGCTGAATCTTTCAGAGTGATCTCCTTCATACCTTCTATTAATGGATCTGCATCATCAACACCCTCATTCTTCCTTGAAGGAAGATCGTTAGATTCATCAAAGACAATATGAATGGACTCCTCAACTACTAAAGTTCTTTTATTAAAAACTCTAAAAGCTTTACTAGTAGAGGAGTAACCCAGAAAGATTGCTTCATCTGATTTTGCATCAAATTTACCAAGTCTTTCCTTGCTATTATTTAATACAAAACATCGGCAGCCAAAAACATGAAAATATGCAATATTTGGTTTTCTTCCTTTCCAAAGTTCATAGGGGGTTTTCTTTAAAAATTGTCTGATCAAAGCACGATTTAAAATGTAACATGCTGTGTTAATAGCTTCCGCCCAAAAATATCTTGGAAGGTTGCTTTCACAAAGCATGGTACGGGCCATTTCTTCTAAGGTTCTGTTTTTCCTTTCAACTACCCCATTTTGTTGGGGTGTTCTAGGAGCAGAGAAGTTATGGCCGATTCCATTCTCATCACAAAATTTTTCAAAGTCTTGATTTTCAAATTCAGTTCCATGGTCACTTCTAATATTTTGAATTGAAAATCCTTTTTCATTAGTGACTTTTCGATGAAATTTAGTGAAAATATGAAAAGTTTCATCTTTGTGTGCCAAAAAGAAAACCCAAGTAAAACGTGAATAATCATCTATTATTACAAAACCATATCGTTTTCCTCCTAGACTTGTGGTTCTAGTTGGTCCAAATAAATCCATATGCAAAAGCTCTAATGTCTAGAAGTTGAAACAATGTTTTTGGATTTAAATGAAACTCTAGTTTGCTTACCTAGTTGACATGCATCACAAATCCTATCTTTTTCAAAATTCAGTTTAGGCAAGCCATGAACTAATTCTTTCTTAATTAATTTTGAAAGAGAATGCATGCTAATGTGAGCAAGTCTACGATGCCAAAGCCAACTAGTCTCATTAACTTTAGCATTTAAGGATACTAGGCATTGCATGTCTAATTTGGCTAAATCATTTAGATCTACCATATAAACATTGCCATGTCTATGTCCTATAAATTTGATGCCATCATTAATAGGACTAGTCACAATACAAACAGATGATTCAAAAACTACTTTATACCCTTTATCACAAAATTGACTAATGCTAAGTAAGTTATGCTTTAAACCTTTAACTAACAAAACATTTTCAATATATTTGGAGGGAGTGATACCAATGTTACCTATCCCGATGATCTTTCCTTTGCCATTATCTCCAAAGGTGACCATCCCTCCATCCTTAGCATCAAGCGTGATGAATTGTGATTCATCACCAGTCATGTGTCTCGAGCATCCACTGTCCAGATACCATTTCCTTTTTCTCCATGGGATGCTAGACACACCTGCAAACAAATATCAAGTTTTTGTTTTAGGTACCCAAGCTTTCTTGGGTCCTTTTTGGTTAGTCAAGATGGTTCCTTTTGAACCCATATTTTCTTTATAGTTATGTTTGCACAAGTGTAAGATTTATGTCCTATTCTACCACATTTAAAACAAGTAGTATTGGTAGGCTTGTTACTTGAATAATTTACATAAATATTTTTCAAAATTTTTGTTTCTTTAAGGGGTTATAGCCAAGTCCGGCCTTATCATATACGGCCTTTTGATTTTCAAGAATCATATTTAGTTTGTTTGAACTTAAGGTGAATTTATCTACTATAGGTTTCAGCTTATTAATATCATTCTTTAGGCTTTGGTTCTCTTGAAGCAAAGTAGATTTTTCAATTGAAAGATTTTCTGCTTGTTTTACTAAAGACTGATTTTTCAATTTTAGTTCTTTGTTTTTCATTCCTAGTTTCTTCAATTCATCAATTAAATCATTGAAGGCTTCATGCAATTCTTCAAAAGTAAATTCACTAGGGGTTTCAGAAATTACCTCATTATCGTGTGCCATAAGGCACAGGTTGGCATGTTCTGTTGAGTCTCCTCATCGGAGCTTGAGTCGTCGCTCGCACTCCATGTGGCCATCATTGCCTTCTTTTTGAACTTTTTGGGACCTTTCTTCAATTGTGGACATTCGGATTTGAAATGCCCCAGCTTCTTGCACTCATAGCATATAAGGGGTTGATCTTTTTCTTTCTCTTTGCTTTGTTCCCCTTTTGTGAAAGGTCTCTTTCTCATCCCCTGTTTCCTCTTTCTTAGAACTTCTTGAATCTTCGGGTGATGAGTGCCATTTCTTCATCCTGTTCTTCATCTTCTGTGTCGTCAGTTTCTTCATCAGGAGAGGCTGTGGATTTGAGGGCAATGGTTCTCTTCTTTTTGACTTCATCCTCTTGATGTTGCTTCATGCTAAGCTCGTGAGTCATCAAGGATCCAAGAAGCTCTTCTAGAGGTAGAGTGTTCAAGTCCTTTGCTTCTTGGATAGCAGTCACCTTGGCTTCCCAGGTTCTTGGCAATGACCTGAGAATCTTCCTTACAAGCTCACTGTTAGTATAAGATTTGCCAAGACTCTTCAAACCATTAATTATGTCAGTAAAGCGAGTAAACATAGCAGTTATGGACTCATCATGCTCCATTTTAAATAACTCATATTTATGTACAAGCATGTTTATTTTAGAATCCTTTACTTGATTTGTTCCCTCATGGGTTACTTCTAACCTATCCCATATTTCTTTAGCAGATGCACAGGTAGAAATGCGATTAAATTCATTTGCATCAAGTGAACAATAAAGAACATTCATAGCTTTAGCATTTAACTGTGCCAATTTCTTATCAACCTCATCCCATTCTCTTTCGGGTTTGGTTGACTCCTCACCATCTATTATCTTGGTGGGTGTGTGTGGACCGTTCACTATGATACTCCACATATCATAGTCTAGTGCTTGTATGAAAATCTTCATCCGAGCTTTCCAATAGGTGTAATTAGACCCATTGAAAAGTGGAGGTCGGTTGGTAGATTGCCCCTCGGCTAGAGAAGTGCCGACGTGGGTTGCCATAGATCTTTGGCTCTTTGATTGTTAGATCAAAGAAGGGCTAGAGCACCGGGCTCTGATACCACTTGTTGCCCAGCTATGCAACCCAAGAGGGGGGTGAATTGGGTTTTAAAAATTTTAGGCTTAACTAATTACTTGTAAAAATTATATATCAAAAGCTTGATGAATGAGGAGAGAGACTTTAGTTTGAGATTAATTACTTAAAACAAGAATGCAAGGATATAATGGAGAATTAAAGAGAAACAATAAAGCATGCCACAAACACAATGATTTATAGTGGTTCGGTGCCAACCTTGCACCTACATCCACTCCCCAAGCTCCTACTTGGGAATTCCAATCCACTATACTTTGTATTCAACCCGAATACAACCGTCGGAAACTCCGACACTAGCTATCCCAAGCTAGTCCACTTGTTTCCCGGGTACAAGCCGACCCAATACACTCCGATTTCAGGTTCGGATCAACCTTTCCTTGTTTTGAAAACCCTCCAAAAAAAAATAATTACTCACAAGATAAAATCAGTTTAGAGCACAAATAAGTACAAGAATAGCTCCTTAAGTGAGCGAATATAACAATAAATACGTTTACTCAAATGAAGAAGCCCCTCTTGGATTTCCTCAAAGTGGATGAGAGATGAAGTAAATGCTTGAGGAGTTGGTGAGCTTGATTGATGGCTTCTTGAAGGCTTTTAAATGAGCTCTTGTATGATGTTGAGTAGTTGGCTTGAAAAACTTCTCTTGAATGCACTTGAATGCCCTCTTGAATGCTCTTGATTTTCTCTTTTCAAATCACTTGAATGCCTCTTGGATATTTGGATCTCTCTCCTTTTTGTTTTCCACCTTTTGAAACCTTTTATAGCCTTAAGAGACAAGGAAAAACAAACTAGGCAGAAAAAGAGCCGTTAGAGCACAAAAAGCAGCATTAAAAAGCAACCAAATCTGGCCAAAAACTAGCCGTTACAGGCAAATCCCGTCATATGAGTCGACTCATGAGTCGACTCATGCCTCAGGGGTCGACTCATGAGTCGACCTCTGTTGCAAAGTCCAGAGATTTGGTTTCTGGATTTTTTGGCCCAAAACAGCAAAAGTCGACTCATGAGTCGACTCATGCCTTGTGGGTCGACTCATGAGTCGACTCACAGGTCGTGCCAAGCCAGAAAACCAGCGTGCCATGGCTAATCTTTGCGTGCCAATCAGCTCATAGTTTCATGAGTTGACTCATGAGTCGACTCATGAACTTCAAACCTTCATAACTCCAAAAATATAAGTCCAAAAACCATGAAACTTTCACCAATAGATTACATATCATTTGTTCTACACGATGATGCTATCAAATCAGAGTTTTGATGAAATTACGATTTTGCCCCTGTAGAGCATAAGGTCTTTTTCAAATAAAAAATATTTGTATCCCTTCAAACTGTTTTGTAGTCATCAAAATCAATCTAGGAGCAACAATCATGTATTTATTTTTAAAATTAATCTCTTTACTCCATCACAGAGTTAATCGTGGCCATATAAACTAGAGCTAGTTTTCTTCTAGGCCTAGCTAATAGGGCTGATCACTAGTACATACAGATAGATCGAGTGTTTTATATCTAGGGGCTATCTCTTTTAGATCTTGTCATGAGACTAATCATGGCCCTAGTTATCGAAAACTAATAGGAGATTTTATGTTTTACAGTTATGCATAGCATATTTTTGAAAATTAAAATTATGTTGATATATGTATCTATTATTATCAATTACTATATTTAAAAAATAATTTGATTATACTTGATCTCTCAGATTGCATTTGGTAGTTTGCAATCTATTTAGATTATCGATAATTTAAAGTGGGCCTACTGGATTGATGCATTTATATACTTTTTGGGTGGCAATCCAGATTGCCTCTAATGAGGTAATCTAGATAGCCTTGAGGAGATGTGGCTATCCAAATTATCATATCTTTGATAATCTTATAATAAAATTTTTGGTCAAAAATTACTTTCAACAAAAAAATCAAATAAAACCTCTCTTTTTCTTCACATGAAGCCACTCCTCTTGTCCCCTCAATCTCTTGCATCACAAACCCTAGCCACCCAAATCTTTGCCTCTCACATGGTCTCTGGTCAAATCATCATCGTTCAACTCATCACTAGTGACAGCTCTTCGGTCGGTAAGTCAAATTTTTCTTTTTTTGTCACTATAGCCTATCATTTATGGGGTGAGTTGTCTCCATGAGCCAATGGGTGGCAGGGCTGGATGAGACAGCATTGGGGTGCGAGCTCGAGAAGGCCCTGACAGTGAATATGGCTTTCGTGCTCTCACGAGCTGTGGATGAGAGCATGACCTCGACGAGCTCCTCCATCGGGTGAAGTCTCTGGGCAGCAGATTTTGGTACTGGTGGCGGTTCATAGTGAACAACGACATGGTGCCATTCATAGTGTGGTTCACAGAGGCATGTGAGCGGTGGGCGATTGGTGTGAGAGCTCCAAGCTACTGGTGTTCCATAAATCACAAAGCACCCATGTTGGTGCTCTATGATTTTCATAATACCTTTTTTTTTGTTATAATGAATTTTTTTATTTACCTCCATATTTTAACATGTAATTTAGTAAAATATTTTGCTCAATATTTTTGCTACAATATTTTGCTAGATTTCATAATACTTATTATTATGCTTAGAAGTTATCATTGAAATGTATTATTTTTCTTATGGTAATATTGTGATTTAGATGGACCGATTGCTAGAAGAGTTGATCTTAGTGAGTATGATAGACATAAGACCAGAAAAATTAGTTTAAGAAGGATTGTATATGATTCTGAGCTGGCATGCATAAAAAATATGCATATGGATAGGAGAAATTTTCATGCATTATGCATGTGATATGTTACAAACTACTAAAAAATTATTGAACGTCAAAAATATCTATGTTGAGGAGATGGTTATGCTCACCATGCTAAAAATAGAATAATTAAAAGATAATTTGTAAAGAGTGACAATTAGTAGGTAGTTTACAGTTGTGTTGAAGTCTATTCTTCTTTGCCATAAAATATTTCTCAAGAAATAAGAGCCCATACCTGATATCTCAACTGACTATAGATGGAAATAGTTCAAGATAATTTTTCTAATTAAGTAAATAAATATTACGTTAATTTTAAATTATTTAAAAAGTATTTTATAATAATAATATTATAATAATAATATATTTATTTTATTGTAGAATTATTTAGGTATCTAAGATGGGACATACATTAGATGTATTATCCTTGATATTGACAAGTCGAGGTATAGAACAAAAAAAGGTAAAATAGCTATGAATGTTCTAAGAGTTTGCAGTCAAGATATGCAATTTATCTATATTTTACCTGATTGGAAAAGATCAGCTATAGATGGTAGAGTACTAAGAAATGCTTTATCAAGAAGAAGTTGTTTAAAAATGTCATAAGATAATAGTTCTAATTATTTCAAACTTATTTTCTAACACATATGTCGAACTTTTTTTCTAACACGATATTTATTTATGTTAGATTTTTTTTACTTGTATGATGCTAGATGTAAATGGAGAAGGATTTTTAACTCTATTTAGGGGTCAACAATATCATTTGAATGATTGAAGAAAAAATTATCAATCGATAACACCATAAGACTCATCTACTAGAAATGTTATTGAGAGATGCTTTGGATATTTTAAAATAAGATAGATGATTCTTGGATAGAAGTCATACTATCCAGTAAAAATACATGCAATAATTGTTAATACACATGCTCTTCTTTATAACCATACGAGAAGAGAGATGTCAATTGATCCAATTAAAGATAAGATGCCTAATGTCCTTCTGACAGAAGAAAATAATAATGAAGAAGAAATGATTGATCACGTTGAGAGTACAAATGCTTAGACTCAATTTAGGGATGACTTAGCGTAAGAAATGTAGGACCAATCTAGTGTTTGAAAAAATGCTCAACATTATTGTAAATTTTACTATGTACTTTATATCCTATGTTACTATTTGATGTATCAAGATTTTTTTTTTATTTTTGCATTTCGGATGTTATTTTTGGATTGTTTGTCTTAATATGAACCTTGTTACTATCATTTAGAATTTTTAAATCAACTTATTATTGTTGTCATTTAGATTTGAAATATGAATATCTCTTATCTTTTGTATTAAATAATCATCTTTTAGATATGGATGCTTCCTCAAGTCAAAAAAGGAACCAGAAGAAGAAACATCAATGGAATGCGGAGCAAGATATTATACTAATTGGATGTATGTCTGATTTGAAGAATGATCCTATGTGGAGGGGAAAAGGTGGCAATTTCAAGCCTAGGTTCTTACTCCATTTGGAGAAAATGATGGCAAACAAGATACCTAATTGTGGCATCAAGACTTAGCTACACATCTATTCAAGGTTTAAGTTGTTGAAACAATAATATGGTGCTATTTATAATATGTTGAACACATCAGGATTTGGATGGGATGATGTGAGAAAATATATTACTTATGATCAAGATATATGGGACAAGTAGGTCAAGATAAATGTACAACATATTACTTAATTCTTATTTTTATTTAATTTTTGATGCTTTAGGTATAGTTTGCTCAATTTATATTGGTTCTTTATAATAGAGTCATCCTCAAACATCTGGTCTTGGGAACTAGCCATTCTTATACTTAAAAAAACTCTCGATCATATTTAGAAAAGATCGAGCAATAGGTCAGAGGGTTGAGGACCCTGCAGATGCAGCCGTTGAAATCCTTACAAATGTGATGAATAGTAAGAAGGAGGTCTAATTTATAAATCCTACCAAATTTGAGAGTAATAGCTCCATTTCTCAAACTTCTATTAGTCATCCTCAATAGAGTGCTTCTTCATCTTAGAACCAGTCAAGATCAAGAAAAAATTTTTTAATGAGGAAGAAGTTGCTCTTATTATAGATAATTTGATTGAAATTATAAGCAATCTTAGAATAATGTATCAAGCTTCAAATAAAGATATTGATAAGTTAGTTAATTGTTTCCAGTTCTTTGCAGACGATCAAGAATTGAAAAAGAAGATTTATGAGGCAATAGCTGAGATTGAAGATTTGGAGCTACATGATTTATTGATAGTTAAAGCTGGATTGATAATTGCTGGTGATAGTGCAAGTCTATCTTACTTCTTTTTACTAGCTCAGAGGTTAAGAAAATATTATATATTAGATGTCCATAGTTTCGGTCATAGTTAGGATATCTATTTTACTAGTTGTGGTTGTCCTTAGTGCTATAGTTGTTTGGTTGATTTATCTATAATAGTTTGGCATGAACATGTTTACTTTTGTGATGTGTAGTTGTTCCAACAAACTACAAATGCTTTATCAGTAGTTTTGGATTGGAATATGTTAACTTTTGTGATGTATAGTTGTTCCAACAAACTACAAATACTTTTTGCTAATGTTTGATTTTTTTTTTTTTTTTTGCTGATGTTTGATTGTTTATTGAGAAGGATATATTAGAGATATACTTCCCATACTAAGAGCAGAATATTAAAATTATAGAATCTGACTTTAGTAATTTGTTTAGTTGCTACTTGTAGTAGATGATTTGCAACTAGAAGTCTATATATGTTGTATATTCCAACTCCATAAAGTTGAAATACATGAAACTGATAATACATATATTGAATTCTATAACAAATAATGAAAGTTTGAAGTTTCGTAGTTTTGTGAGTACATGATCCTTACATATAATTTTTCTAAGACACATGATATCCTTGTATACAGAATGATCTTTGCCTGTTTCAGAGAACTGTAAGATGATTGGTATTCTGCACATATATATGTTATTACTCAAACATTGTTAGCAGATGGCTGATGCATTAAAAGAGAAAAGTTGTTGCATTCCAATTACTTAGGTTGCATCATGGTCAGTTGAGACAGCTCCACAAAAATATCTTCCATTCAACTTAGCAATCTATAGTTTAATGTTATTCTTATGATCTTATATTGGACATGCCACTGGACTTCCTGAACAATAGAGGATCAAACTCGACACTAGAGCAGGGCAACTTGATAGCCAATAATCCCTCATACATCCACAACATTCTGTATTGTTTGTTTCTTCGTTGTTAAGATAATCACTTTTTGTCTCTTGGTTAGTATTTGAACACTTTGTGGATGTGAAAGAAATTTGGAAAGGAAGTCTAAGTATATTATACCACCTGTTGATTTTCTACAAAATCAGAATTTATTGTCTCTTAAATAGATACTTCAAAACACATGATGGCATGTAGAAGCCTAGGACTATGCAAATAATGAACCCATGCAAAAGGTTCAGATTTCTCTAGATTTTCAGATTTATATGCTTACAAAAGACTTTGGACTGAATCGTATCAAATCAGTATTCATTCAACACTGAGAGAGAGAAAGACGGGGAGATTGGTGGCTGATTTTCTGCAAAACCAGCATTTATTATCCCTTAAATAGATACTTCAAAACACATGATGGCATGTAGAAACCTTGGACTTGGCAAATAATGAACCCATGCAAAAAGTTCAGGTTTCTCTAGATTTTTAAATTCATATGCTTACAAAAGAATTTAGGCTCAATCATATTAAATCAATATTCATTCAAAACTCAGAGAGAGAAAGGTGGGGAGATATGTGACTGTTTGATTCATCAATGCATGTTTCAAAAAAATTCACAAGCATTGGTTCTGTGCTTAGCATGTGAATGTGTTAATATCCGATGGTAAAGGTGTTATAGTTATACAGATGGGAGCTTTTCTGTTGGTTACAATTAAGGATAAGAAATAAATAAAAATATCTTTTATATCTTTGACACTATCTAATAGAGAATCAAACGTAGTTTGCTACAAATAAGTGCATCTAATTTAGAAAAATAATCCTCCAACTTTAAGCAATGGTTTCTTCCTTTCTTTGGTGATCCAATTGATAGGTATGAAGGTTCAATTAGTTCAACATCTCGAGCAATGGTTGCTGCTGATCAATTTGCATGGTAGTTAGTTGAAAAAATTATTGACCGCATGTTAAATAGGAGACCATATCTTAGGTTTTTGCACTTTTTGCCCCATTTCTTCTGATTATGTGAGATTGGATATCTGTCAGTTTACTGTATAAACTACAATTTGTATATTACCAGATTTTAAGATACTAATTGAATTTCTATTCCCAACTAAATTGTAATTACGTATTTTGAAAGCAAAGCCTTCTAAGAAGTTATCCATTGAATTATCCTTTTGGCTATACCGTATGTTTTATATCACCTTTCGTAATTCAAAATTTCATACCATTTTGTCTTTTATAGCAAGATTGGTGGAATTAAATTTTTATGGATGTAACTGATAACATGCGTATTAATTACTAGCCAGAGCACATCCAAGTTTAATACTTATTTTGTTAAATTGTTTGCATACAAGCACACCATGTCTGAATTCAAAACTTTCATGGATTCTCTTTCCAAACATGTGAATCCATTTGTCAAGCTTGCAGTGGCTCTAGATTTGCTTGCAATAACTCTAGATGCATCAATTATCAACATATTTTGAGCCAATATGCTTTATGTCATGAAAAATTTTCCACAATATCGAACCAATATGCTCTATGTCATAAGAAGCAATCAAATCGAGCATCTTGTTGACCTCTCAAAAAATATATTTTATAATATATGAAGTTAAAGTAATTGATATTTTTTTATAAATATATTTTAATTAAAAAAAGATAAAAAATTATGGTCACCAATGTTGGCGATGGTGGGTGCTAGTCTGAAGTAGCGGCTGCTGCAGGGGCAACGGGCGGTGGCCGGTGACCAGGCATATTGCTATCTGACAATCATGATGCTAGGATGATGTTGAGTATAAGTTATAGTATATAAATTTTTAATAGATTTGATTTGAGGATATTTTAAAAATTTGATTTCACATTACCGATAATCTGATTGTTATACAAAATATATCAATCAAGATTCTCAGTAATTTTACTACAACATTACCTGCACCAAACATAGTAATCAACATCACTGGTAATTTAATGGTAGCAATCTATCTTGAAGGTAATTCAGATTATCTAGTGATGCACCAAGTGCAACCTCAAATATATTGATAACTTACTAAGCTTGTAAAGCTCATTCTTTTCTTTTTTTTTTTTTTGCCAGATCTAAAAGAACATATGGGGACTGGGATCGAGTAGTGGGGAACATAGGACCTTAAAGAATATTTGCTTACTTTATTTTTGAATAAATTTTGATCTTGATTTATATTAATTTCTTATGAGTCATCCGTGAACTATTTTTATTTGAATTAATAAAATTAAAAGTTTGCTTTTATTAGCATCGTCTAAGTATGTTTTAATATGATATATTTGAATATGAAGGAAGGCCTTGCATATCTTAAGGGGTTAATCCTAGGGATGTACGGCCATCTGACACATGCCCAACTTAAGCCATTAGGTCGGGGCATGATAGATTAAGTGGTATCAGAAATTAGGTTAAAAGATCCTATAGTTTAAGTTAGTTAATGAGAGTACGATAAAATTCAAATTGTGATTGGATGATTCTAATCACTAATAATAATAAAATAATTAGCAATTATACTAAAAATAATTTATCCCTATAAAATAGGTTGTGATGGCTCGAATCTGATCTAGAAGGCTATCGAACATTATGGAGGATTCTCATATGGTGACTATGTACCATACTTATTAGAATGATTATACCTCTTGAACCCCTATTGCCTCTCAAACTTGTGGTGCCTCTCGGATAGCTAGTGCTTCCCAAGCTGATGACACCTCTCGAGATGCTAGTAATGCTTCTTGAGTTACTTGCATTGCTTGAGCTACCAATGCATCCAGGTCAACTCGCAGCCCATCAACAAAGCAAGGTGAGAACCAAGCAACTAACCCTTCTTGCCAATAGAATGATACTCCAAATAATAATCAAGGGATGGCCAATTTTGATGGTCGATGGCAAACCTTATACAAGCCATAACCGAACTTATATAGCATATGGAGCAACAAGAAAATAAAGGTGGCCAATTTTCAAGGTCGAAATAAGGAATAGGAGAATCTAAGAGATTGGCACCACCTATTTTTAAAGGCTCTACTAATCCCCCTGAGTCATTAAAGTGGCTCAAGGAGATACAGCAGGCATTTGTTAGCATGGAGTGCACCGACTAAGAAAAGATCCACTTTGCTGGTTATCAATTATAGGGAGAAGCATTTGAATGGTGGAAAGCCATGAAGCGACAGTAGAAGATTGATGGGCCAATCACTTGGAACACATTCCATCAAGAATTTATGAGTATGTATTTTTTTGAGAGCCTCAGATTTGAGAAGAAAAGTAAATTTACAAGACTGATTCAAGAGAATATGATGGTGGCCCAATATGAGGCCAAATTTATAGAATTATCTCGCTTTGCTCTAGATCTCGTAGCAATTGACGGCGTCAAGGTCTGAAGATTTGAGACAAGGCTAAAGCCCAAGATCCATGCTAGAGTGAGACAGATACAGTTGGTCTCTTATTAGGAGGTTGTCAACATAGCAAAAATAGTGGAGCAGCGGTTGATAACATGCAGCAGGAAAGAGAAAAATAATAGAAAAAGAGGTCTAGATCTGATGGTTACTCTGGCAGTCAGTCAAAGCACCAAGGTACACATCAAAAGAGTAATGGAGATAAGCCAAAAAAAAACCCTCGATGTGGTAGATGTGGAGGTTCCATTTGGAGCAAAATTGTCACTGATTCTCTAGAGCCTATTTTGGTTGTGGTCAGCAAGGCTACAAGGCTGTGGACTATCCTCACTACTAGAACTCTAAATATCAGCAGTCCTCTTAGAATATACCCAAACCACCATCTGCTCAAACTACTTTAGGAGTACCAACCTCTTAACAGGGTCAATGCTTATAGCAAGGAGGACATCCAAAGCAAAAGACCTAGGCCTGTATTTTTGCTACGAGGCATCAAATGCTATAGTGACAGGTACTCCAAGATACTTTTAAACTTAGTTTAATTTAAAAATTCATGATCTTATAAGTTGAAAGTTTTGATTTATAGTAATTGTAGAACTTCAATTTATGATAGGTATTATCAAAGTAGGGTCTGCACATGCTTGTGTTTTGTTTGATCCTAGGGTTATCCACTCTTTTATTTCATCTAGGTTGGTTAGAAAGGTTGGCATTGTACCTATGCTCTTGGATGATGAGTTCTATATCTCTACTCTGAATGGGAGTACCATCATGGTTAATATAGTTTGTCTATTTTGTACTTTGAGCATTCGAGATTATGATCTTATTTCTGATTTGATGATTCTAGAGATGAGGGACTTTGATGTTATCCTAAGGATGAACTAGCTTATCTCATACCATGCCATGGTGGACTGCTTCAGGAAGAGGGTGACCATTCAGATTCTAAGATAAGCATCGTTTAGCTTCTCTAGTAGTGGAGTGACTATCTCTATCAGAGTTATATCATTTATACAAGCTTGCAGAATGTTAAGAAAGAATTATGTGAGGTACTTGACCAATGTCTTAGATATTCAACAAGAAGAGTTAAAGTTAAAAAGTATTCTGATAGTGAGAGAATTTTCTGACATATTTTCATAGGATCTGCTAAGATTGCCTCCAGATAGAGAGATAGAGTTGTTAATTGATCTAGTACTAGGTGCCGGACCTATCTCTAGAGCTCCTTATTGAATGGCTCTAGCTAAATTAAAAGAGCTTAAGAAGCAACTCTAGGAACACCTTGATAAGGGTTTCATTAGGTGCAGTATCTCTCCATGGGGTGCTCTGATACTCTTTGTCAAAAAGAAGGATAGAAGTCTGAGGTTATGCATTAACAACAAAAAGCTGATAAGTTGATAATTCAGAATAAATATCTTCTGTCAAGGATTGATGATTTTTTTGATTAGCTTCAAGGTGCCCAAGTATTTCTTAAAATTGATCTTCTGTTAAAAATATCATTAATTGAAAATCAAGATTGATGCATATCCAAAACAATCTTTCAAATCAGATATGGGCACTATAAATTTTTGGTCATATCCTTTGGATTAACAAATGCTCTCATGGCCTTTATGGATATGATGAATAAAGTATTTAGATCTTATTTGGATCAATGTGTGGTTGAATTCATAGATAATATTCTAATATATTTCAAGAGTCAAGAGGATCATGAAAGATATTTGAGGATAGTATTATACTAAAGAAGCAAAAATTATATGCGAAGCTGAAAAGTGCCAAATTTGACTTAAGAGCATCTCCTTCCTTGGGCACAATCTATAAAGAAGGCATATATGTTGACCTGATGAAGATAGAAGCAATTGTAGATTAGAGCCACTGACTAAGATGATGGAGGTCCTAGTTTTCTCAAACTAACTAGTTATTATAGAAGATTTATAAAAGAATTCTCTCATATAGTAGTACCTCTGACCCAATGACCCACGAGAGAACCAAATTTAATTGGATAGAGACGTGTGATAGAAGCTTCCAAGAATTGAAGAGGTATTTAGTGTCTGCTCCTATCCTTACGCTACCATCCAAAAATAGATATTCTACTATCTATAGCAATCCCTCTAGAAAGGGTTAGGATGTGTTCTTATGCAAAATGGAAAGATAGTAGCATATGCCTTCAAATAGCTTAAACTATATAAACAAAACTATCCTATCCACGAGTTAGAGCTGGTTGCAATAGATTTTGTCACAAAGATTTGGAGCCACTATTTACATAGAGTGCCATTTGAATTTTTTATAGATTTATAAGAGTCTCAAGTATATATTTATACAAAAGGAGCTAAATTGGAGATAGCGACTGCGGTTAAAGCTGATTAAAGATTATGATTTGACCATTAATTATCGTTTTGTAAAAGCAAATGCGATGGCAAATTCTTTAAGTAGGAAGTCCACAGGTAGTATAACAGCTTTAATTACTTCATAGATAAAAATTCTTTGAGATCTAGAAAAACTGGACATCAAGATACGGCTGCACAATTTTGAAGCCCTACTTACCGCTCTTAGTGTGCAACCTACCTTTATTAATAAAATCAAAGCATCCCAAGTAAATGATCTAGAAAGGATTAGAAAGAAGGTACAATCTATTATGGCACCTGACTTTAGAATTCATGATTATCGATCCTTGAGGTTTGGTAATAGATTATGTGCTCCAAATGATGTAAAATTAAAAAGAAAAATTATGTTGGAAGCTCACAACTCTGCCTATACTGTATACCCTGAGAGTATGAAAATGTAATAGAGATCTCAAAGAAAATACCTAGTGGAGTGATATGAAAAAGAAAATAGCTGGGCATGTAGCTCAGTGTTTAACTTGTCAACAAATGAAAATCGAGCTACAGGGGCATGCAGGACCATTACAAGCCCTTGCTATTTCAGTGTGAAAGTGGGAATGCATAATGATGGCTTCTATCTTGGGGCTACCAAGGACTGTTAGAGGATATGATTCTATTTGGGTGATTGTAGACTGATTGATCAAGTTAGCATATTTCTCATCTATCAATGTTAGATTCCCTTTAGAAAGGCTAATCAAGTTGTATATAGATGAAATTGTAAGATTTCATGGTACTCCGGCATCTATTTATATCTAATAGGGACATGAGATTTGTCTCTCAATTTTGAAGGAGTTTGCATCAAGCCATGAAAACTAAGTTAGAGTTTAGTACAGTCTTTTACCCTCAAACAGATGGTCAATCAGAGAGTACAATCCAAATCTTAAAAAATATGTTGAGGACATGTGCATTAGATTTAAAGAGATCTTGAGATGAATATTTTTACCATTAGTAGAGTTTGCATATAACAATAGTTATTAGGCTAACATTTGGATGGCTCTCTTTGAAGCTTTGCATGACAGAAAATATAAAATCCCTATATGTTGGGATGATATTGATGAGAGAAGACTATTGGATCAAATATTGTTCAACAAATAATGGATAAGATCTAACTTATTAAGAAATGACACCTTTCAGCTCAGAGTCAATAGAAAAGCTATGCTGATAATAGGAGAAGAGAACTAAAATTCTAAATGGAAGATCATACGTTCCTCAAGGTGCATGCTACTAAGGACGTGATGAGATTTAGAATTTGAGGTAAGCTAAGCTCTAGATATATGGGACCCTTTGAGATCTTAAAGAAAATTGGAGTGGTGACTTATTGTCTTGATTTATTGTCCTTTTTTGTTGGAGTTCATAATATTTTTCATGCATCCATATTGAGAAAATATGTATTTGATCCTAGCTATATGATAGAGTTTGGACTGCTTCAGCTTAGAAAAAATGTATCTTATGAGGGGCAATTAGTAAAAGTTGTAGACAAAAATGATCAACTTTTGAGGCGATGTATCATTTCTTATGTCAAAATCCAATAAAGCGACCATATAGAATGAGAAGCAACTTGAAAACTTGAGGATAAAATGCGAGCCAAGTACCCTCAACTATTTCTTGACTTAACGATGTCATTTTCAAGAATGAATTTTTTTTTTTTAAGGAGAGGATGTGAAACCCAACCCAATTAGGCTTCTTCTAGGTTGAAACCGGCAAGACTTGCCAACTTCAGTTTAAAATCCCAAAAAAAATGAGATCAGAATAGGAGAATCGTGATCTTCTATTCCGATCTCTCATTATGGGAGATAAAGTCACCTAACGATGGCCAGTAGGGGTGTCACAGGTCGGTAGGACAATCGGTGGCCATTGGGGGCAACTGTAACTGATGAACAACTGGCATTAGGCTGGCCTTATCCCATCCAAACCCTTCCTATCCTTCGGCTAAATCCACCATCAACCCCTCTCCACCTCCCTCTCCCTTCTTCCTTACCTCCAGCTACCATCGAGCTAGCGCCATCACCTGAAAACCCCTCCCCTTCCTCCCTAATCCTTCCTGTCTCATCCTATTCAGGAGCTTTTGGGTGTTTTTACTATCAAAATTCCTCACCGCCAGCCACAACCTATTGCTACTACCACCTTTGGTAAGCTCTCCTCCCACCCTGTCCTTCTTTCTTTTGACTTGGGTGGCAAGGAGTAGCACCCCTTTTACCTTCTCTTGGATTTTCTGTGCATGGTAGAACTACCGCCTCTAGCCATTGGTACTCTGCCATGCCACCACCACTAACCACCGCCAACCCCACCCCTCCTCCTCTCTACCCTCCCCTAATGAAATCTCTAGTTTGGCTTGGGAAGAGAGGAAGAAAGAAATGAAAGAAAGAAAGAAAGAAAGAGAGAGAGAGAGAGAGACAAAAAGAGAGAAGAGAGAGAGAAATAAAAATAGAGAGATGGAAGAGAGAAGAAAGAGACAAGAAAAAGAGAAACAGAGGAGACAGAGAAAAGAAGAAAGAGAGAAAGAGAGCATAAGAAAGAAAAGAAGAGAGAGGGGAGCAAAAAGGAGTCAACATTTCGGTAAACCCACCTTGTAAATCAGAACCCAATCTAATTGAGCTTAGACCAACCTGAATCATATAGATCTAACTCATCAATCGACCCAAAGCTTGATGTAGATCGGAGCCAGACTGAGAGCCTCTTTCTATTTATCCTAATCTTTCTTGAAGTGAAGGCTAATAAAACTTGTGAATTGCTTGCATTAAAGCCTTCATCACTGAAAAACCACCGAATCTACAGATCGGGCTGTGAGCTAAAGATCATAAATTTTGGATCCGATCGATTGTAAATTCCATTATCTCTAAGATTTTTTTGATATATTCCATATATTTCTAAATTAGAAATGGTACAAAAGTTATAGTATTTAGAAAATTAAAAGTTTGCAAAAGTACGTATCTTATGCATAAAATAAAATTTAAAATTATGGATCAAATATAGTGTTATCCTAATATGATTGTAAATTTTAATTATGATAATTCTTTTATGTTGCATCATATTACACTTGCATGGACTTTTGAATGGAAAATGTCTCTTATTTTCAAAAAAAATAAAATATGAAAAGTTATTGAAAAATGTTATGAAAATAAATATGTTGGCTATCATAAAAGTCATGAGAAAAACTCTCTAGTTAGACTATGATCTAAGTCTAACCAACAGAACTAATCATTGACCACATGAATAGAAACTAGTTTCTCCTGGATCGGGTCAGCCGAGGCTTATTATTGACAGAGCTAGTCCTTTTGGATTTAGCCAGTTGGACCTGATTACTGGCACACACTGATGTGTCATGTATTCATTTTTAAAACTAATCTCTTTACTCTATTACGGGGTGAGTTGTGGTCATGTGCATTAGAGTTAGTTTACTTCTGGACCTAGCCAATGGGGCTGATCATTACTATATGTTGATAGATTATTTATTCTATATTCAAGGATTAATCTCTTTTGGATCTTATCATAAGGCTAATCATGGCTATAGCCATCAAAGATTGAGAGAGAATTTTATGTTTTATTATTATATATAATATATTTTTAAAAATTAAAAATATGTTGGCATTGTGTCTATTATTGTCAATTACTATATTTGAAAAAAAATTGATTATGCTTGATCCCTCAGTGATATTAGTAACTTACTGAGTCCGTAAAACTTATTCTTTCTTTTCTTTTTTTTTTTTTCAGATTTAGAAGAAGATATGGAGGCTACGACCAGTGAGGAGTTTAGGACTTTAAAAGATATTTACTTAATTTATTTTTAAATAAATATTGATCTTGATTTATATTGATCAATTATATTAATTATTAATAAATTATTTTTATTTAAATTGATAAAATTATAAATTTATTTTTATTATTTTTAAATTAATTTGATATGATATATTTGAATATAAAGACTTATGTTGTATGTCCTAAAGAATTAAATCATGCAACAGCCTGTCACATATCCATCTTAGGCCATCGAGCCGTGAAAGGATAATCCAAAAAAACTGACAATTAAAGATAAGAACCTTATTGATATCATGCATGTCACTTTCATGTGATCATGATTGATTTAAGATTTAATATTTATTATTTACTATTGGGCTTATATCTTCCCTCTACATTTTGTCAACTCATCGAGAAATTATTGGTCAGAATAAAGCCTAGTATGTATATCTTACACCATCATATAAAAAACCAACACACCTTCTAAAAAGGTAAAAAAGTATTATGTCATCTATACTTGTTCAAAATTTTAAATAAAAAAAAGTTTACTTCAATTATTTTGAGTAAATTTTTTTTTAAAATAATATATTAATTTATTATTAGATGATATAAAATATGTACGTTAGATTTGTTTTAACAAATAATTTTTCTTACTCGTCACCCACCGCTTCCGCCTGATATCTCCAGGGATACCGTGGGCACATGTGTGGACTCTGGAATCTTTAGAAACGAAGCCAACAAAGCACTGTCCCAACAGCAATCAATGCACAACGGTAAAGGCTTAACTTTTGGTGCACCTCTCTCTCTCAACCGGTTCTAATCTTATCTACGGTCACCACCCCTTAACCTTCTCCATATCCAATGCCTTTGAGAGCTCTGAGACGACCGAACCGAGACAGGGGGCAGAGAATAACATCCGGGCAAATTCTGTGTGCACCACAGGCGGTGTAGAACGGCACACCATCTTGTCCCACGGATTTATATAATTTTTATTTTTTATTATATATTTAATATTTATAAATTAATTTTTTTATTTTAAAATTTTATATAATAAAAATATATATTTTTTTGATAAAATTATGATATCTTATGTTCATATTATGACATTTTACATTCAAAACGTCATAATTTTTATTCACAAAATATCATAATATAATGTAAGGTACCATAACATACACAAGATGTCATATTTTTTTTTCAAAGAACAGTAATATTTTGAATATTCAAAATTTTTAAATAAAAAAATCGATCTGTAGATATTAAATACACATTGAAAAAAAATAGTTGGACAAAAATACCTTTTTCATATTATGAAATTTTGAACCATATTATGGCATTCTAGACTATAATACGCTACAAAATGTCATAATTTTTTCAAAAAATAAAAATATTTTTATCATATAAAATTTTTAAATAAAAAAATTGATCTGTAGACATTAAATACGTATCAAAAAATGATGATTATGTGAATCAATCGAATAAAATGATGCACTCCATATCGAATTTTTTACACCATCTGCGGTGCATATAAAATTTCTCATAGATAAACAGGAGTGGAATGACATCCACATAAATTAAATAAAAAAATATTTAAATCTAAATTCAATTTGTTTATTAAATTTTATTTAGTAAATAGATCATTCGATCTGATTTGCGCTTATAATCCACTAAAGAGAAAAAATTTCAACCTGTTTAATGTCTCATTTTTAAAATTAAAAAAAAAATCTGCTCACCTGATTCACCTCCCCATCTCCGTTCTCTCCGGCTCTGCCTCCGTCTGCCGCGCTCTCCACCACCTCCGTCCGCACTCACCTAATCACCTCTCGCCGCGCTCTCCGCTGCCTCTAGCTCCGCTCGATCGGCCATCGTCGCCAAATAAAATAAAAATGGAATCAAAACCAGAGCAAGAAAACTGAAGCAAGCAGCAACAAGAAAAAAAACATAGAGGTCGATCGGGATCACAGGGATCAAGGGACGAGAAGGAGGAGGAATTTTATTTTTAGACCTG
The DNA here is from genome assembly GCF_000442705.2 of Elaeis guineensis. Taxonomy (NCBI): domain Eukaryota; kingdom Viridiplantae; phylum Streptophyta; class Magnoliopsida; order Arecales; family Arecaceae; genus Elaeis; species Elaeis guineensis. Next base: position 2,757,624 of record NW_027332420.1, read on the forward strand.
AAATCGGGGGACGGAGGCGAGCTTGTCCTGGCATGAGGAGGATTAGGGCTAGAGGCTCCCGGGGAAGAGAGGGCCAGCACTCCCGCTTGTCGCTCCATACTCGATTCTCTCCCGCTTGTACCTCCCAATAACCATGCTGATGCGGGACAACCCTAAAGAAGAGAGAAAAAAAAAATCGATCCTAATGATCAAGCTCTCTTCTGTTCATAAACAACAAATCACGTCCAACCAGGGGCTTATTATTCTCAGGACAGACAGTATAGTTGCCTATACTCTGCTCAGGAGGCGTGATTGATTGATATGAGACTAAAGCGAGATCAATCTAAATGATACAGATGAATGCCATTCGAGAGATCAGTAAACAATTAGCAATAGAAAATTTCATAAACAGATAGTAGAAATTAAACATGCTCACGAGTAAATGCAAAAAAAGAAATAAGACTGGAACGAGAGAAAATAAAATATTAAACTCGTGAGAAAATCCAAGAAGATGATAAAATCCGGATCGTGGTAGTTAAGAAACTACTCTGATTAGGGCTCTTAATCTTTTAACCAAACAGATCCATCGATAAAGAACTACGTCTTTACCAACATCGGATTAAAAAAAAATCAAAGATCAACTGTTAAGGAACGAAGGTCCTTGACAGCATATGATCTGTAGAATAAGAAATCACTCCTTCTCTCAGCACGACAGATGAAAATTCTGGAGGAGACAGATCTTCTCGTGATGGAATAGGCTTGCGTGGGTAGATGGTGGAGTCGATCAGAGTTGCAGGAACACTGAATCTTAAGTAGAAGGAATAGGATAGAAAGTGGGCCTCACACCCTCCCCTTGTGGGGCAATTTTGGGTCTCACACCCTCTTCCTCTCGGAGCGATTGACACAAGTATTTGTGGAGTTTGTAAAATCATTCATTATTTTTTTCATGAAAGATACAAGGAATTATATAGGACTCTAAGGGTCCTGTTTGTTTAGAAACTCTTATCTTTACAAGGAAAAATCAACCCTCCACAAAAAAGTAAAGCATTATAATCTACCACAGGAAAGAAATCAGCCTTCAACAAAATAAGTAAGTAGCCAAGAACTCTTAAGGAATTCTAAGGAAGAAATGGAACTCTATGTGGGTGCTTGATGCTTGACACAACTTGGCATGAGCACGGCACATGCTGGCATGCATATTTCTTCTCTTGCATGTGGAGAGTGGTGGCTCCAAAGGTGACGTGGACAAATCCAAGTATGGCCTTAAATCATGTTGTCGATTTTTGATGGCTCTGGTGTCCGCACCAATTCTCCCGGGGTGGGAAAAACTCGATCCTGTCGAGTGTGGGTCGATTCCGCTCTGGTGACGCTCAAGTAGATCAGGATCCATGCATTGCAGCTCTTCTCGAGTGATCCAGGTATCTTCAGACTCCGGTCGACCTCGCCATCTGACCAGATACCGCTGATAGCCTCGTCTCCAGGTGGAAAGGATCTGCTCATCCAAAATTCTCTCAATCTGATCGTGTTTTGCTGACATTTTGGCTGGTGGACACTCAGGGATAGGTTCGCTCTCAAAGGTTGGTTCAGGCTCAAATGGCTCACTAGGTATCCGAGTTGGTTTTTTATAGGCGACAAAATCTGTAATGTTAAAAGTAGAGCTAATTTCAAAATCAGAAGGTAGGTCCACAACATATGCATTTGATCCGATTTTCTTTATGATCTTAAACGGACCTGCTCCTCGGGCATGTAAATTCTTCACGGTTCCGGGGAGAAACAATTCAGGCCTCAATCGAACCATCACATAGTCTCCCTCTGCAAACTCTTGAACACGTCGATGAGAATCTGCATTCTGTTTATAAACTTTATTACTCATACTAATTTTTTTACTGATCTCTTTATGCAGACTTTTGACATGCTGTGCAAATGACTCTGCAGATTCGAAAATCCTAGCATGCATGGGTAGTGGGATGAGGTCTATTGGTTTTCTAGGTTGATATCCATGAACTACTTCAAGAGGACTCATGCCAATGGACCTATTAACAGAGCTATTATATGCAAATTCGGCTCGGGGCAGCAAAAGATCCCAGTTACCCATATGTTCCCCAATCAAACAACGCAAAAGATTTCCAAGACTCCTATTAACCACTTCGGTCTGACCGTCTGTTTGCGGATAATAGGCAGAAGAAAACTTTAGTTTTGTGCCTAAAAGGTGCCATAGGATTTTCCAAAAGTAGCTCATAAATCTAACATCCCTATCAAAAATAATGGTTTTAGGCAATCCATGTAGTCTAACAATCTCATCAAAGTATATCCTTGCAACTTTCGACGCATCAGACGTTTAGCAACAGGGTAAGAAATGGGCCATTTTTGAAAATCTATCTACAACCACTAAAATAGAATCATGCTTCCTAGCTGTCCTAAGTAATCCCAAAACAAAATCTATACTAACATCTTGCCAAGGACAGTCTGATATAGGTAAGGGTGTATATAAGCCGAATTTTATTTTCTCTGCTTTGCCACGGCACATGTTCTACATTGGACAACAATTCGGGCGACATCTCTTTTCAAGCTTGGCCAAAAGAACTGGGCTTCTACCAACTCTATAGTTTTATTCCGACCAAAGTGTCCAGCTAATCCTCCAGCATGTAATTCCCAAACTAAAAAATCTCTTAAAATGTACGGGGGATACACAGCCTAGTTTCTTTAAATAGGTAACCATCCTGAAGGATATATTCACTACGTTCTCTAGATGGCCCCTTACGTAAAGCGGTAAGTATGTCACCAAAATCTGGACACTCCTCATAATTTTTTTTAACCTTATCAAAACCAACAACTTCTATACTAACGATGGACAGCAAAGTATGACGATGACTCAGGGCATCAGCAGCACGATTCTCTACACCTGCACGGTGTTTTAAAATAAAAGTATAGGCTTGCAAAAACTCGACCCACCTATCGTGTCTATGATTCAATTTCTTTTGAGAATTCAGGAATCTAAGAGCCTCATGGTCAGAGTACAAAACAAATTCTTGCGGTAGTAGGTAATACCTCCAATATCTTAAAGCTTGAATTACCGCATAAAACTCCTTATCATAGGTAGAATACTTGAGTTTAGAATCGTTAAGTTTCTCGCTAAAGTATGCTACCGGATGACTTCTTGACTAAGGACACCACCAATCCCAACTCCTGACGCATCGCATGCTACTTCAAAAACTTAGAAAAATCAGGGAGACGTAAGATTGGGGTATGAGTCATCTTGTCCTTAATGTCTAGAAAGGCTATATTGGCTGCCCTAGTCCATTCAAAATTTTTCTTTCTAATGCAGTCAGTGATGAGAGCGACTATGGTGCTAAACCCTTTTATGAACCTACGATAAAAAGTTGCTAATCCATGAAAACTCCGCACGTCATGCACACTCTTGGGCACCGGCCACTCAACTATTGCTCTAATCTTTTCAGGATCAGCAGATACACCATTGGGGGTAACAACAAAACCTAAAAAAATGATATGGTCTGTCATAAAAGCATACTTCTTAGGATTAGCATACAAGCTTTCTGTTTTAAGAACTTGACACACTCTTTGGAGATGATCTAAATGGTCTTTCCTAGTTCGACTATAGATCAAAATGTCATCAAAATATACGACTATAAATACTCCTATAAATGATCGTAGTAGTTGGGTCATCAACCTCATGAAGGTACTAGGGGTATTAGATAATCCAAATGGCATCACCATCCACTCATATAAACCATTTTTTGTTTTGAAAGCAGTTTTTCACTCATCTCCCGATCTAATCCATACTTGATGGTAACCACTCTTAAGATCGATCTTAAAAAAGATAGTGGATCCGGCCATCATATCTAACATGTCATCTAACCTAGGGATGGAAAAGCGGTACTTAATGGTAATCTTGTTAATGGCATGGCTATCTATGCACATCCTCCATGTACCATCCTTTTTTGGAGTCAGTAGTGCAGGAACCACGCAAGGACTCAAACTCTCCCTCACAAATCCTTTTTTTATCAGCTCTCCAACTTGTCTTTATAGCTCGGCATGCTCATTAGAGTTCAACCTATAGTGGGGCAAGTTGGGTAGGGTAGATCCAGGAACTAAATCAATGGCATGTTGAATGTTTCTCATAGGCGGTAAGTAATCTGGAAGATCCTCAGGAAAGACATCATGAAACTCAGTAAGAAGGCTAGCTACTTCCTTAGGATAATCCACCTTAGAATCCTCACGAACTTCTCTAGCAACAAGCATCCAAATTGATGATCCTTCACTCATGGTCGTCTCTAATTCTTTAGCACCTATCAGATTGAGGCTTTTTTTCTTAAAATTTTTTTTTGGTCAATCGTCTATCTTTCTATTAGTAGCCTTAGGTGGGGAAGGATTAATCGTGATCTTCTTACCCTGATGAGTAAAGCTACAGGAGTTGGTACGGCCATAAATCGTAACATCATTGTCGAATAGCCAAGGCCGACCTAATATGATACTTCCGACTTCCATGGATAAGACATCGCACCACACATGATCCTGATAGGAATGAAGCTGGATGGGCACACGACATCTAAATTTAATGAGAATAGAGGAGGAATCAATCCAAGACACACGGTATGGACTGGGATGATCTACAGGAGTTAATCCTAATCGCTTAACCATGTCGGTGGAGATGGCGTTGATACAGCTACCGCTATCAATGATCACCTTACAAATTTTATCGTCAAATTTTACGAAGGTATGGAAAATAGAGGTCTACGCCAGTCTTCACTTTCCTTAGTTTGGGCTAGTACATACCTAACGACTCCAAGCCTAAGGTCTGACTCAGGTGTGGCATAACGTAGGATGTCCTCAGTACTCTCAAATTGCTCGGCTAAATCTGGATCAGCTTCATAAACTTTCTCCTCAATATTTTTTAGAGTTTCTCCTTCTAATTCTTCTACGAATAATGATCGGTTGGGGCATTGTGCAGCAAAGTGACCGTAACCATGGCACTTGAAGCAATGAGATCGAGAACTACTTCCTTTTGATAACTCTCCTATAGCTCCTTTTCCTTTATCTTCTTTTCTCCCAATAGGATTTGTCCGTTACTAGGAGTTTGATTAATATTAGGTCTCGATCCAGAAGGGGTTACTCGGTTGAGTTCAGGACGATGGGGAGTCGAATATCTAGAAAATCTTTCAAAATCTAAGGCAAGTTGATAAGCTTGCTCCAACGTGGTTACCTCTCGCAGAAAGAGCTCACGCTGAATATCCTCTCGTAATCCAACTCTAAATCTAGATAAGGTAACAACTCTATCTTTGGCTACTCCACATCTCATGAGATATTCATCAAATCTCGTGATATATCGGTGACTGATCTATTCCCTTGAGTAAGCCTCTACCATTGATCTAAAAGTCTTTGTTGGTAAGAGGTGGGGAGATACTTCTCTCTGAGTTTTTCTTTCATCTCATCCCAGATTTCTATCGGATCTTGTCTTCTCTGATTGAGAAGACGCTCAACACTTTCCAATAAAGTAGGGCTTGCCTCACCAATTTCATCCTAGCAAACCTAACTCTCCTTGCTTCAGACATTTCGTACCATCCAAAATAGTGGTCCATACCTAATTCTCAATCTAGGTACTCTCTCGGATCTAGACAACCATCAAAACTTGGGGCTTCGACTTTCACATTCCTAAGAATATGCTCATCTTGATCGAACTGGTTATGGTGCGGGCGTGCCCCTATAGGTCGATCAAATTCTAGATTCCTACCTCTTTATCCTATAGGTAGTCGGAGAGACTCAGGTTCAGGTTGTTTCTACCTAGCTTCTTCTAATACCACTATTCTCTCATCCATGGCTTTCATAAAATTTTTCATGTCATCAAACTTTTCAGTCAGAGCATTAATGATGGCTGCTATATTGGGATCCATATTGGTGTTGGTGGGGAAGTAGGATGTTGGTACCAGGTACCTGATCTAGTGGTCATGCAACTCTAAGATGCAAAAATAAGGTGCAATAAAAATTAAAATGCTTGAAAGTAAAGTATGAAATTTAGAGTGAGAAAATTTAACTTGCGAAAATTTAAATTGCTGAATTTAAACTAAAGCCCTAATCAACTGGCTCTGATACCAAATTGATGCGGGACAACACTAAAGAAGAGAGAAAAAAAATCGATCCTAATGATCAAGCTCTCTTCTGTTCATCAACAACAAATCACGTCCAGCAGGGCTTATTATTCCCAGGACAGACAGTATAGTTGCCTATACTCTGCTCAGGAGGCGTGATTGATTGATACGAGACTAAAGCGAGATCAATCTAAATGATACAGATGAATGCCATTCGAGAGATCAGTAAACAATTAGCAATAGAAAATTTTATAAACAGATAGCAGAAATTAAACATGCTCATGAGTAAATGCAAAAAAGAAATAAGACTGGAACGAGAGAAAATAAAAATTAAACCCGTGAGAAAATCCAAGAAGATGATAAGAATCCGGATCGTGGTGGTTAAGAAATACTCTGATTATGGCTCTTAATCTTTTAACCAAACAGATCCATCGATAAAGAACTAGGTCTTTACCAACATCGAATTAAAAAAAAATCAAAGATCAACTGTTAAGGAACGAAGGTCCTTGACAGCATATGATCTGTAGAATAAGAAATCACTCCTTCTCTCAGCACGACAGATAAAAATTCTGGAGGAGACAGATCTTCTCTTGACGGAATAGGCTTGCATGGGTAGATGGTGGAGTCGATCAGAGTCGCAGGAACACTGAATCTTAAGTAGAAGAAATAGGATAGAAAGTGGGCCTCACACCCTCCCCTTGTGGGCGATTTTGGGTCTCACACCCTCTCTCTCTCAGAGCGATTGACACAAGTATTTGTGGAGTTTGTAAAATCATTCATTATTTTTTTCATGAAAGATACAAGGATTTATATAAGACTCTAAGGGTCCTGTTTGTTTAGGAATCTCTTATCTTTACAAGGAAGAAATCAACCCTCCATAAAAAAGTAAAGATTATAATCTACCATAGGAAAAAATCAGCCTTCAACAAAATAAGTAAGTAGCCAGAACTCTTAAGGAATTCTAAGGAAGAAATGGAACTCCATGTGGGTGCTTGATGCTTGACACAACTTGGCATGAGCACGGCACATGCTGGCATGCATATTTTTTCTCTTGGCATGTGGAGAGTGGTGGCTCCAAAGGTGACGTGGACAAATCCAAGTATGGCCTTAAATCATGTTGTCGATTTTTGATGGCTCTCGTATCCGCACCAATTCTCCCGGGTGGGAAAAACTCGACCCTGTCGAGTGTGGGTCGATTCCGCTCTGGTGACGCTCAAGTAGATCGGGATCAATGCATTGCAGCTCTTCTCGAGTGACCAGGTATCTTCAGACTCCGGTCGACCTCGCCATCTGACCAGATACCGCTGATAGCCTCGTCTCCAGGTGGAAAGGATCTGCTCATCCAAAATTCTCTCAATCTGATCGTGTTTTGCTGACATTTTGGCTGGTGGACACTCAGGGATAGGTTCGCTCTCAAAGGTTGGTTCAGGCTCAAATGGCTCACTAGGTATCCGAGTTGATTTTTTATAGGCGACAAGATCTGTAATGTTAAAAGTAGAGCTAATTCCAAAATCAGAAGGTAGGTCCACAACATATGCATTTGATCCGATTTTCTTTATGATCTTAAACGGACCTGCTCTCGGGCATGTAACTTCTTCACGGTTCCGGGGGAAACCGTTTAGGCCTAATCGAACCATCACATAGTCTCCCTCTGCAAACTCTTGAACACGTCGATGAGAATCTGCATTCTGTTTATAAACTTTATTACTCATACTAATTTTTTTACTGATCTCTTTATGCAGACTTTTGACATGCTGTGCAAATGACTCTGCAGATTCGAAAATCCTAGCATGCATGGGTAGTGGGATGAGGTCTATTGGTTTTCTAGGTTGATATCCATGAACTACTTCAAGAGGACTCATGCCAATGGACCTATTAACAGAGCTATTATATGCAACTTCGGCTGGGGCGGCAAAAGATCCCAGTTACCCATATGTTCCCCAATCAAACAACGCAAAAGATTTTCAAGACTCCTATTAACCACTTCGGTCTGACCGTCTATTTGCGGATAATAGGCAGAAGAAAACTTTAGTTTTGTGCCTAAAAGGTGCCATAGGATTTTCCAAAAGTAGCTCATAAATCTAACATCCCTATCAAAAACAATGGTTTTAGGCAATCCATATAGTCTAACAATCTCATCAAAGTATATCCTTGCAACTTTCGACGCATCAGACGTTTAGCAACAGGGCAAGAAATGGGCCATTTTTGAAAATCTATCTACAACCACTAGAATAGAATCATGCTTCCTAGCTGTCCTAGGTAATCCCAAAATAAAATCCATACTAACATCTTGCCAAGGACAGTCTGATATAGGTAAGGGTATATATAAGCCGGTGTTTTATTTTCTCTGCTTGGCCACGGCACATGTTCTACATTGGGCAACAATTCGGACGACATCTCTTTTCAAGCTTGGCCAAAAGAACTGGGCTTCTACCAACTCTATAGTTTTATTCCTACCAAAGTGTCCAGCTAATCCTCCAGCATGTAATTCCCAAACTAAAAAATTTCTTAAAGATGTACGGGGGATACATAGCCTAGTTTCTTTAAATAGGTAAGCATCCTGAAGGGTATATTCACTATGTTCTCTAGATGGCCCCTTACGTAAAGCGGTAAGTATGTCACCAAAATTTGGACACTCCTCATAATTTTCTTTAACCTTATCAAAACCAACAACTTCTATACTAACGGTGGACAGCAAAGTATGACGACGACTCAGGGCATCAACAGCACGATTCTCTACACCTGCACGGTGTTTTAAAACAAAAGTATAGGCTTGCAAAAACTCGACCCACCTATCGTGTCTATGATTCAATTTCTTTTGAGAATTCAGGAATCTAAGAGCCTCATGGTCAGAGTACAAAATAAATTCTTGTGGTAGTAGGTAATGCCTCCAATATCTTAAAGCTTGAATTACCGCATAAAACTCCTTATCATAGATGGAATATTTGAGTTTAGAATCGTTAAGTTTCTCGCTAAAGTATGCTACCGGATGACCTTCTTGACTAAGGACACCACCAATCCCAACTCCTGACGCATCGCACGCTACTTCAAAAACCTTAGAAAAATCAGGGAGACGTAAGATTGGGGCATGAGTCATCTTGTCCTTAATGTCTAGAAAGGCTCTATTGGCTGCCCTAGTCCATTCAAAATTTTTCTTTCTAATGCAGTCAGTGATGGGAGCGACTATGGTGCTAAACCCTTTTATGAACCTACGATAAAAAGTTACTAATCCATAAAAACTCCGCATGTCATGCACACTCTTGGGCACCGGCCACTCAATTATTACTCTAATCTTTTCAGGATCAGCAGATACACCATTGGGGGTAACAACAAAACCTAAAAAGATGATATGGTCTGTTATAAAAGCATACTTCTTAGGATTAGCATACAAGCTTTCTGTTTTAAGAACTTGACACACTCTTTGGAGGTGATCTAAATGGTCTTCCCTAGTTCGACTATAGATCAAAATGTTATCAAAATATACGACTACAAATACTCCTATAAATGATCGTAGTAGTTGGATCATCAACCTCATGAAGGTACTAGGGGTAATAGATAATCCAAATGACATCACCATCCACTCATATAAACCATTTTTTCTTTTGAAAGCAGTTTTCCACTCATCTCCCGATCTAATCCTTACTTGATGGTAACCACTCTTAAGATCGATCTTAAAAAAGATAGTGGATCCGGCCATCATATCTAACATGTCATCTAACCTAGGGATGGGAAAATGATACTTAATGGTAATCTTGTTAATGGCACGGCTATCTATGCACATCCTCCATGTACCATCCTTTTTTGGAGTCAGTAGTGCAGGAACCGCGCAAGGACTCAAACTCTCCCTCACAAATCTTTTTTTTATCAGCTCTCCAACTTGTCTTTGTAGCTCGGCATGCTCATTAAGGTTCAACCTATAGTGGGGCAAGTTGGGTAGGGTAGATCCAAGAACTAAATCAATGGCATGTTAAATGTTTCTCATAGGCGGTAAGTAATCTGGAAGATCCTCAGGAAAGATATCATGAAACTCAGTAAGAAGGCTAGCTACTTCCTTAGGATAATCCATCTTAGAATCCTCACGAACTTCTCTAGCAACAAGCATCCAAACTGATGATCCTTCACTCATGGTCGTCTCTAATTCTTTAGCACCTATCAGATTGAGGCTTTTCTTCTTAAGATTTTTTTTTGGTCAATCGCCTATCTTTCTATTAGTAGCCTTAGGTGGGGAAGGATTAATCGTGATCTTCTTACCCCGATGAGTAAAGCTACAGGAGTTGGTACGGCCATAAATCGTAAATCATTGTCGAATAGCCAAGGCCGACCTAATATGATACTTCCGACTTCTATGGGTAAGACATCGCACCACACATGATCCTGATAGGAATGAAGCTGGATGGGCACACGGCATCTAAATTTGATGGGAATAGAAAAGGAATCAATCCAAGACACACGGTATGGACTGGGATGATCTACAGGAGTTAATCCTAATCGCTTAACCGTGTCGGTGGAGCATTGATACAGCTATCGCTATCAATGATCACCTTACAAATTTTATCGCCAAATTTTATGAAGGTATGGAAAATAGAGGTCCTACGCCAGTCTTCACTTTTCTTAGTTTGGGCTAGGACATACCTAACGACTCCAAGCCTAAGGTCTGACTCAGGTGTGGCATAACCTGGGATGTCCTTAGTACTCTCAAATTGCTCGGCTAAATCTGGATCAGCTTCATAAACTTCCTCCTAAATATTTTCTAGAGTTTCTCCTTCTAATTCTTTTACGAATAATGATCGGTTGGGGCATTGTGCAGCAAAGTGACCGTAACCATGGCACTTGAAGCAATGAGATCGAGAACTACTTCCTTTTGATAACTCTCCTATAGCTCCTTTTTCTTTATCTTCTTTTCTCCCAATAGGATTTGTCCGTTACTAGGAGTTTGATTAATATTAGGTCTCGATCCAGAAGGGGTTACTCGATTGGGTTCAGAACGACGGAGAGTCGAATATCTAGAAAATCTTTCAAAATCTAAGGCAAGTTGATAAGCTTGTTCCAACGTGGTTACCTCTCGCAGAAAGAGCTCACGCTGAATATCCTCTCGTAATCCAGCTCTAAATCTAGATAAGGTAACAACTCTATCTTTGGCTACTCCACATCTCATGAGGTATTCATCAAATCTCGTGATATACTCGGTGACTGATCTATTCCCTTGAGTAAGCCTCTGCCATTGATCTAAAAATCTTTGTTGGTAAGAGGTGGGGAGATACTTCTCTCTGAGTTTTTCTTTCATCTCATCCCAGGTTTCTATCGGATCTTGTCTTCTCTGATTGAGAAGATGCTCAACACTTTCCCAATATAGTCGGGCTTGCCTTACCAATTTCATCCTAGCAAACCTAACTCTCCTTGCTTCAGACATTTCGTACCATCCAAAATAGTGGTCCATACCTAATTCCCATTCTAGGTACTCTCTTGGATCTAGACAACCATCAAAACTTAGGGCTTCGACTTTCACATTCCTAAGAATATGCTCATCTTGATCGAACTGGTTATGGTGCGGGCGTGCCCCTATAGGTCGATCAAGTTCTAGATTCCTACCTCTTTGTCCTATAGGTAGTCGGGGAGACTCAGGTTCAGGTTGTTTCTGTCTAGCTTCTTCTAATACCACTATTCTCTCATCCATGGCTTTCATAAAATTTTTCATGTCATCAAACTTTTCAGTCAGAGCATTAATGATGGCTGCTATATTGGGATCCATATTGGTGTTGGGTGGGGAAGTAGGATGTTGGTACCAGATACCTGATCTAGTGGTCATGCAACTCTAAGATGCAAAAATAAGGTGCAATAAAAATTAAAATGCTTGAAAGTAAAGTATGAAATTTAGAGTGCGAAAATTTAACTTGCGAAAATTTAAATTGTTGAATTTAAACTAAAGGCCTAATCAACCGGCTCTGATACCAAATTGATGCGGGACAACACTAAAGAAGAGAGAAAAAAAAATCGATCCTAATGATCAAGCTCTCTTCTGTTCATCAACAACAAATCACGTCCAGCCAGGGGCTTATTATTCCCAGGACAGACAGTATAGTTGCCTATACTCTGCTCAGGAGGCGTGATTGATTGATACGAGACTAAAGCGAGATCAATCTAAATGATACAGATGAATACCATTCGAGAGATCAGTAAACAATTAGCAATAGAAAATTTCATAAACAGATAGCAGAAATTAAACATGCTCATGAGTAAATGCAAAAAAAAAAATAAGACTAAAACGAGAGAAAATAAAACATTAAACCCGTGAGAAAATCCAAGAAGATGATAAGAATCCGGATCGTGGTGGTTAAGAAACTACTCTGATTAGGACTCTTAATCTTTTAACCAAATAGATACATCGATAAAGAACTAGGTCTTTACCAACATCGGATTAAAAAAAAATCAAAGATCAACTGTTAAGGAACGAAGGTCCTTGACAGCATATGATCTGTAGAATAAGAAATCACTCTTTCTCTCGCACGACAGATAAAAATTCTGGAGGAGACAGATCTTCTCTTGACGGAATAGGTTTGCATGGGTAAATGGTGGAGTCGATCAGAGTCGCAGGAACACTGAATCTTAAGTAGAAGGAATAGGATAGAAAGTGAGCCTCACACCCTCCCCTTGTGGGGCGATTTTGGGTCTCACACCCTCTCCCTCTCAGAGCGATTGACACAAGTATTTGTGGAGTTTGTAAAATCATTCATTATTTTTTTAATGAAAGATACAAGGATTTATATAAGACTCTAAGGGTCCTGTTTGTTTAGGAATCTCTTATCTTTACAAGGAAGAAATCAACCCTCCTTAAAAAAGTAAAGCATTATAATCTACCATAGGAAAGAAATCAGCCTTCAACAAAATAAGTAAGTAGCCAAGAACTCTTAAGGAATTCTAAGGAAGAAATGGAACTCCATGTGGGTGCTTGATGCTTGACACAACTTGGCATGAGCACGGCACATGCTGGCATGCATATTTTTTCTCTTGGCATGTGGAGAGTGGTGGCTCCAAAGGTGACGTGGACAAATCCAAGTATGGCCTTAAATCATGTTGCCGATTTTTGATGGCTCTGATGTCCGCACCACATGCCCTATCTCGGCTTTTTAGTATTAGACAATAAGCCGAATCATGACCGTTCCATGAGCACCGCGTTGAAGTTTAACATCAATAGAACAAAACATGGAATCGAGTTAGTGTTAAGTATATGCTCTAATGAAAAAAAGAAAAAAAGATAGTATATGCTCTAATGAGAAAAAGGAGAAAGAAAGATGAACAGGTTTCTTTTGCGTCGAAGGAGATATTGCGTTGGTGTAACTGCATCCTTGCCTGTGTTAACTGTGTTCCGTAGGACATCTTCCCCCGTGTCAATTTGTAGCCGTTCACTCATGCATCGATGGCTCCAAGCAGTGACACGAAGAGAAAAAGGGCCGGTGGATATGTTCACCTGGCTGCGCCATGCCCATGAATTTGATGGTTCCTGCTGATAAGCCTATTTCTCCATTCAAGCTTCTAACAATAGAAAAGTCCTTTACTATCAGCTTAGTTCCAAGATACACCTTGCAAAGTACCGCTTCTAGCATAAGGGTATGGTACGCGTATGTGGATGGTCAAGGGACCCATAACGTATAAAAGATTCGCCAGCCACATATGCATACAAGGTTATTATTTATTAACTATTCAAAAATAAATGAAATATATTAAATACAATTATACCAATAATAATGGTAGTAATATCTTTATATATATATATATAAACAATATCACTAAAGATTACAACTAATAATCACTGCTTACCATATATTATCTAATACTAGTAGCAACGGACGTCAAACATTATTAATACATATATCACTCGCAAATGAAAGCCGGATCAAACTTAATCATTAGCTTAAACTCGATTTATTCATACAGCCACTAAATTCATTAACGTTATACGTATAGGCTACATCTGCAAAGCCCTAGAATGTTTAGCGCAATTACACAATGCTAAGCAGCCCTTGCTCCATGCTAAGTGGATTGCCTTTCTCAGTACACGATATGTAGTGTAGTACGACCGTATATCATAGCTGCATATAGAAATTTGGTGCAGTCAAAGGGTCACATGCACCGTATTCTAGAGACTGAATTACCTGGTATATTGCTGCAAAACTACCAAATTTGAAGTATCTTCAGACTATCCTTTCTCAAATTACAGGTCGTTTCAGATTGCTTCTAATTTCCAAGGCTATAGAAAGAGAGGCCAAATTTTGAAGACCATGCATAACATGAAGTTCAGGAATGTCAAATCTGAGGATAGAAGAGGAGCCAAGATTCCAATCACGTCCAAGAATGCCAGATGCTTGATTCTGGCCCAATCTTCAGCAACCCATGCACAGTGGGGGACCGCCATTACCATTGCTGCCGACAGACTGGACTGGTGAACCGACGAGGGGTCATGGCAATAATCGGGTTTGAGTCGGGCAGGCCATTATCTATATTTGCCTCAAGGCAGATAAAATTAGACTGGATAGGGTGGATGGATTAGGTCCTGTAAGCCTACATTTTTTTTTTTTTTTGGTATATAAATCAAATCAATAAAAAGGCATATAAAAATAAATCTTAGTGCTTCACATAACATTGAACAAAATAATAGTCTAAAGACATAGGACATCACAAACTAAAATTTTTCAACAGTAATGGAAACATAATAAATAACAATATTGTTCCTTTGGAAAAAAATCAAATGTTCCTTCAATTGAGAAAAGTAATCGACTAAAAATACGAACTAAGAATCATGGCATCTTACTTGTCACACGCTCAACTGTTCTGATGTGCTGAGCTACTAAAGTAAAAGGTTGATAGGGCAAAGGGTCGGGTTCAGGACAGGTTTTACCATGACATGCACCTGCCCTGGATCCCCTGTGGACCATGTATTGGGCTCAAATCAAGAGCCTGTGAACTGGACCGATATGCAACCAACCAAGAGCTTATGTGGGTGGATTTGGCAGGCAAGAAATATCATCCAGGAGTCTTTGTCGTAAGCAGCAGCAGCAGAGCAAGATTTATGATTAAATCACCGACACGAGCCAACAGGGTGATGACGGTAGTGAATGTGCTGCATCTTGCCGCATTATTTTCTTGTCAACTAAAAATCCACGGTCCTGTGCGGTGCAAATGCTATATATGGACCAAAAATCATATTCTTTTTGGTTTTTTGATGGATGCTAACGGTGTTGGCAACAATATCCACAGGTACTATTGACATATCGATCTCTACAGTGATGCATTCTTATCCTCCACATGCAGCTCTCTGACTCTGCTACTGCTTGCACTCATTCGGAACTAAATTGCATCCCCCTGCATGCGTTATAGATAGTAACCATTGGAATAATTTCAGTAAACTTTGGCTCCAAATCCCACCCTTTAACATCAACATATTGGAATTAGGTGGTTATACAATCACTTCTCATCTAAATAATGAGAGCTTGGTGCACCATCCTGATCATTAGGTGATAGGATGCCCAGACATGTTACCTGCTGATTATCATTAAACATTTAACTACATAGGATGATTTTCAGCCAAAGATTTTACTGGAACTTCAGCAACTGATTGCAATATTCCGGGATCTAATTTGCTTACATGTCCTCGTAGTCCAAGCTCAAATCTAAACAGAACTTTATCAAAAGATTCACATGTACAGGTACTTTGACCATTTTGGTACAAGGGATGTTCTGACAATTGAATTTCTGGCCGTGGAGACTGATAAGAAACACAAAAAGTTGCAAGTTGATTTATGTACAAGAAGTACAAAATAGGTAAAGAATCTCTACATAAAACAGCACCTCATCCTCTGCAAATTTACGTGCACGATTTTCTCAATTGAGCAGCCATATTAGTTCCTGCAAAACTGACTGCCTCGTACCAAATTGGGCAAGTTAACCATTATAGGTAGCTGGTCAACAGTTTTTGTCAGATTAAGTCACGCTTGTGCCGTAGTACTGGCTACACTTACTAAGAATTGTCCTAAAATCTGTACAGCTGCTAAAGTTTGTGCTGGAGATCTCTAACTTTTATCAGTGCATCTCTCAATTCCCTGCATATTTGGATGGTGTTTAAATGAGATTAATACAGTCATCTAGTTAATTGATGAAATATATGTGGACACCGCATATCACTAGGCCATACCCTTGGATAAGAAAGAATTAACTTTTCTCACTCTACAGGCATTACAAGTTTGAATGCTTTAGAATAGGCAAATCTGAGCGGATATTGCCATTGGGAACAAGAGATGCACCTTATCCACATCGAAGAGAAGAACTAATAATTAGAAATTCCACAGTCCCTGACAAACAATGATCCACTGCAATCTACTATTTGAATGCCTTGCAGCCAACAAGCATATGAACCCAGATCTCCATTTGTAGCGAATCACCAATCTGTCAGACCACAAATCATTATACTGGTTAAGATTATGACTTCAGTAAAGAAGATATAATTGCATAACAAAAGGAAAATGCTAGAATGGATAACTAGAAAAAGCAAATACAGAAAAACATGGTAGTAAAGTATCAAGCAAGATCAGTTACAATTATTGATATGTGTAAGGGCCAGAGTCGGAAACAAATAGAGTTAACATACCCAAAAGGTCTTCCTAGGATCCTCAGCCATTGAACATGGCAACATCCAAAAATCTCAGCACAGGGACACAGCACATATATGCATCATATTATATATTACATATGTAGGGTGTGTCTATGTATATAGTGTGCTTGCTTCTTTTGATGCATATTTAACAATAAATTAATGGAATAGCCATGAGGTTGCAGGTTTCCTCCTTTATTTTGTAGAATCATTTGAGATGTGTTGAGCTACTTAAAATGATAATTAACCATAATATCTTTATATTCAAAATATAATAACATTTCACTTGAAATGTTCATATAATTACAATAATATTGTATTAAAAAATATAATGATATATTGCTTAACATGTCCATATAATTTTGATAACTTTATATCAGAAATATAAGGACATTTTGCTTGAAATGTCCAGTGTTTAAAACAAGGAGTCCCCAACATGACACTTTTTAAGTGCTGAGTTTCAAGAAACGTTGTTCTAACATCAACAAGAGACTTCAATGTGGAAGGTTTGGCACTTCTAGACTACTAAAAAGTGGAGTGTCTGGGTAACATAGACGAAAGCACCATGCCTTGGTGTACAATCTCCAATTAAGGCTGGAGTATTAGACTGAAACACGTTTATCCAACACAAGCCAGATCTACCTAAACTGACTAACAGGATACACGAGTCAAAGTGTAAAACTAGCAAAACTTACCTATTGACAAATTGTTTCAAATTTGTTGGAGAGCTAATTGGCCAATTTAATCAGAATCCTATATAACTTGAATCTATTAATATCTAAACATATGTTATACAAGTAAAGCTAGAATGACTTCTAAAGATTTGGCTCCAAATACTTCCTAATGAAAATCAATGATATACCTCGCAGAATAAAAATCCAAACTATTGATCATGATTTAGATCTAAATTGGCTAGAAACTAAAAATTCTTGCACTTATAAGGTCCTTTACGCGAGCATCCAATGGACTCAAAATATGCAATTTTTCAATATAATATTATGTTTCAATTTGATTTGTGGTCTAAAATATCCAAATCAACCAAATTTTAACTTGTAAATGTTTCAAAAAATATGTTGACCAAGATCAACAAGTCAATGGTATATCTTTGCTCACTAGCTACATTGCCACCATTCATTTTGTGCACTCTCGATACAAAGGTAACAGACTTGCAAAAAAAAAGAGAATAATTTCTAAGCAATTTAGAAAAATTGCAGATCGACATGTGGATTCCAAAAGCTTAAGAAGTATTCTAGCTTAATTCTATGTCACATTATTTATATTATCTTTCTTTTAGATGATTACATAGAAAATACCTAACCCTAGCCAAAATATCGATCTCCACCGTTAGGGGTGATAGTGGATCAGATAATATCAATCCGGACCCATTTTCATATCCGAATCTATCCAAATATGGATAGAAATTTGAGCATCCAACTAATATCCAGATTAATATCCATATCTATCAAAGAAAAATGGATATGGATATAGATAGACAACAATCCAATCCGTATCCGAACATCCAATTCCATTTATAACCCTATTTAGTTTTATATAGCATGCATGATTTTAAGGAAAATAAATAACCACATTAACATGCTATTAACTTGATATCATCCACTTAATAATATCTTTGATTCTATGGACATGAAGTTTAATTATTTAACTTATATCCATACTTCTAGTATCCACTTTCTATCCACATCCATTTAAAATAAATATGAATATAGCTTTTTGCATCCGACTCACATTCATATATGTAAAGTATCTCTATCCATACTTTGTCAACTAGCTAGGTTTGAGTTAGCCCAGTTGATTATATAGTGGTTCAGGTCATCTGGTTTAGGTCATGTTGGCCTTGATACTAGAAGATGAGTAAAGGTTAGCATGACTCACACCTAATTTAATTGATGCACTTCCAGACCTATTTCAACTATGTCATTCTTCCTAACAAGCAAATTCAATGAAATAAGACACCACTGGGACTAATTCAAGTATGTGCATGCATATGTTGGTCTTTGTCATGCTCTTTCTGCAATACATGGTTCTGTCAAAGTCCACAGGATGTCTGTATCAATGTTTAAAAGGTTTCTGTAGATTGTAAGCAGCTAGGAGACCACATAATACTCAAGCAAAAGAGCTTACAGATGGACCTAAATGACATGTTTTAATAGATAGAAAAATATTGTAAGATCATATAGTAACTAGAATGCCATAAATAATCAAAAGGTCAAGAAAAGTAAGGAACATCAGTGAAACAATTGTAGATCTATTTGATAACATATTTTAGTGTATTATCATCTATCATCTAAAAGAACATGCATAACAATTCAAATTAATTTAACAAGCAACTCAGCAAAATGATAAACACCTAACCAAAACTAAACAAAACCATATAGCTATATGGGTGTTGGGACACCAACAAGAAAGGCCTATGATGGTTGTAAACCTGACCATCCCAGCAACTAACACCTTAACTTGACCTGATATTGTCTGATTTGATAATCCAAATTCAGCCAGCTTGGCAGCTTAGGCACCTATTAAGAAGTCATTCACATGTGGAGGATGCCTAGGACCCAAGGAACTTGAATGCTAAGGGAGCTGCATGAGTTGCCTTTTAAAGTATTATATTTCAGAAAACATAGAAGCATTCAGCTTATAATTATTATAAGAGGATTGGCTTTTCAGATAGTTATATGTAAAACATTTAATAAATGCAAGTGGGAATGGGCAACTCGCTTGTATGGCTTTCATGGTAAATATATGCTTGACTTTCAGTTTTTCACCTAGTTGAATGTTCACTAAGAGTTGTTGGCTCTGTAGTATATGGCTATAACGGTTTGTTCTGCTTGGATGTTAACATCTATTTTTAGCTTGTAGTTTATCTTGGAGCCAAACCATGGATGACCAGTGTAGAAAGCTAAGCAGATTAAGACGACTAGAGAGGTCTTTAACGGAGGTGTAATGCTTAATTAAAAAAAACTATTTTCAAGGTTTTATTTTTTTGGCTAGAACAGATAAGTTGATCAAGCTAGAATTGACCATCAGTTTCAGGTTTTAGCTAGTTTTAGTAATGTTACATAGACACTCCATTTTTAAGGTTTGTGGAAGTGTCAGCGCTTTGGGACACTTGGACATGGTAAGACATGACATTATCCAGCTAACATCCACTTTGAAGTGTCATGCTGTGAACATTTGGCACAATGGAAGCTTATGTTTGGATGGTATCAACTAGTTTGCCTCAAACATTAGTTGATACCATCCACCAGGCACCTGTGTAAACTTTCATGATGACACTAGTTTCCTTTAGTTTGGATGGTATTAACTATTAGACCCAAATTGGTAATAGAGGGTAAACTAAGTGATCACTTGGTTAGTGTCACTGGGGATCATTTTTTGATTTCCTCATTATTTCAAGTATATTTGGGTCTGCTATGTCAATTCTAGGTTGTTTCTTTAACCTTTTTGAGTTAAAAGAAGGGGTTGTGACTTGTATGGTAACATACCTTAAGTAATTTTTAAAGCTTTCTAAGGCTAAACATTATCTACCATATATTATTTGCAAACACAACCAATAGGTAGACGTTTATCTACCTAAATATTAGACATATAGCAAAGAAATCTTTTTCAAAATTTCTTTGAGATTACTTTAATGTATTTCATCAGCAAAGAAATAAAACAAGAAAGTTAAGAAAACAATGATATTTAAAAATGTATTAATTTTATTCAAAAGTGTAAGTATGAGAAAAAACTGAATTTCCTTATTCTTGTACTGGAAATGATGAATTACCAAGGGGTACCATTGATTCATGTAGACTAAACCGTAGCCTTCAAGAAGAATTCTCAAAGTATTAAACATAGACCCAAGGTATGCTGTATCGTACCGAACAAGGCAGTCTAGGTATCAACACCAAAAAGGGGTACTATACCATATTGGGACCGAAACCAATACATCATACGGAAAGCATACCGACACTTAGTATATTGAACTAGTCGTTATACTAGAAGTATCAACACAGTAACAGGGTGGCATTGGTATGGTGTTTAGTACCGAGATAGCATACTTTGCATAAAACTTTTTGCAATTCCTAATAGCACTGGAAGCGGTTGGGCTTTTAATTCCAACAAAATATGAGAGGTTACCACTCCCTCCCAAACAACTACAAGGAGCAAAGTTTGCCATACCAGTCGATACCGTACCAAAAAAAAAAAAGAATGGCTTTAAGATCTCATATCGTATCCAAGGTTTTAAATCCCGTGGGACAAAGATGCCCTGATTTTTCCATAGAACAAGACATCCTACTGTCCCATTCCGTCATCACAGCGGTCCCAATCATGTATTTCAGTAGATATCCTCCATCTTTCTTCCTTCTTTTCTTTCTTTCTTTTTTTTCTTTTTTTCTTTCTTCCTTCTTTTCTTTCCTTTCTCTACTTTCCTTTCTTGTCTTTTCTTTTTCTTTCTTTTTCTTCTTCCTTCCTTTCTTTTTTTCATTTTTCTTCTTCTTTCCTTTCATTTTTTCCTTTTCTTTATCTTTCCTTCAGTTCCTTCTTTCCTCTTTCTTTTTCTCTCCAAGGATGGATTTCAAAGTTCTGAGCTCGTTTCGATCCCATTTTCTCATAAGAATGGGACAGGACGATCAAGATGCCCCCCATTTCGTCAGGACATAAAATCTTGATTGTACCAACATTTCGTATATCTTGCTGTCTTGTAGTGTACAACATACCAACAATGTAATTGGATGGTACTGGTACGTGGTCCAGTCTCGAGAGGGCAAACCTTAAGGGAACTTTGAAATTTTTGAGGAAAGAGAAGCAGTTTCGAAGAAGTATATTTTGAGCCACCTCCTTTCCTGGAGCAGATTTACAAGATTATGAGTTTTGGTATGTGGATCTGAGCTTGAATCTTGTAATTAATTGGATGACATATAGCTGAAATTGATCAATCTCAGCAGAACTAAGCCAAAGCTAATTGCCGAAACTTAACATTCATAATGAGTTTCAGCCAATTTAAGCTGAAACGAACTGATCTAAGCCAAATTTCTTATCATTTTGGGGCCACTAGATCATTGTTCATATTGATTGGTTAATTCGTGTCAATTTGGTCATGTGTTTCTTTTTCTTTCCTTTTCAAAGTTAAAAGAAGACAAAATGAGAAATTCAACATCAACAGTTTTTCCTAGAAAATAAAACATAAACTTTAGGAATTTCAATGATTGAAGCTCTTTGATAGTGGCTTGCTTGTTTTTTTTTTCACTATTTTACCATTTATGATGGAAACTTGGACCAAAACTATTGAGATTTATGAAATCAAAATTCAATCTGCTCAACTAAGACCAAATGGAACGTCAATTAGGGATGTGACTTGATCAAAGATAAAATGATGAATGCCCATATCCTAACCATTATCAAGAGCACCATTCTCACAACTTGATCCAACCACCGACATGTGAATCTGCCAAGCCATTGCAATTCACAAATAATAGACTAAGCCATAATGTTATCTGGATTTAATAGGTTCCATAATGTTATCTGGATTTAATAGGATTTAATGAATTCTATATAAATTTATGCCACCTTTTCATTAACCTTTCAAATGTGCTATGGCATCTTTCTAAATTAAGAATTACAAGCATTATTTTGCTTACAATGTATGGCATGGGGTTTAGCTTTCATAGATTGAAATGCATGCTATTAAAAGGCAAAAATCTTGATCATGAACATCTATGGAATTTAAAACATGGTAAAGTTATAAGGAGGTAAATTGCTATCATAGATCAGGCTAGAGTTATTTAAAGTTCTAAACATTTATCAGATGACCAAAAGACAGCTAAACTTATGAAGGATAGAGAGACATCAAAAACTTTCCAAAGGATGCAAGCACTATAATTAATCTTTCGATAAAATGTGAAAAATAGTGGATCACACGAGTAACAGGCTTACAAGTCCAATGTGCAAGTCCTTTATTGTCTTTTGTTTGTGAGACAATTTCAAATCCTTCCCATTTTTTAGAAAAAAGCAAAGATGATATCCTCCATACTAAGAGTAAGATTCAAGCTTTTCATTTTTTTTTTTTCCCTGAATAGTGGTGGAAGTGCCACCTTCTTGAGGCAAACTCAGGACCTCTCCTAGCATAAGCACTGAAGACAGCGGGTGCCAACTTCAATTTTTCAATGCAGAAAGAAGCAACAAACACCCTTATAAAATAAAAGCTGTCAAAATTTCCCAATTTATCAATTCCTATCATGTAAAACTTCATAAAAAAGGGATCCTAACATAGCTGGACTTTGGGTATTCAAGGAAGAAACATTTATTTGGAATCTCCATGATTCTATTGAAAGAGTCCCATGCCCATAAAAATGGAAAATCATAGTAATTCATAAAATACCAAACAAATCTTAACAATTTCATAGGAAGACATGTTACATCTAGCACATGCTAGTCTTTTTTGAATATCTAAAATCTTTGAGAGTAGCCATGTGTACCCGCATATGCACTCCAACTAGTAGAAACAAATATTTATAGAAGAACTGATGCTTCAAGCTGCTTGTTCTTAAATTCTAGTATCTATACATATATGTTTTTCATGTGTCAAAGGTGGAATTTACTTGCTCCTATGACTTGCTTATTTAAGCTTAATAGTAGGAGTTTCTTTAAATTTTTATTTTTAGGACCCACATTTAGTTTCTAGCATTAACCAGTCATTTTGTTAGATTATTTGTTCACTTCCGATAAATCTGTCAGCCATGTTGTTAAAGGCATGCCTACAATGCAAGATGCAACAAGGAATCAATGCAACACCTTGCTTAGCAACTGCAAGTTGCCTTCAAGTAGGTGACCTAAATACACAAAGCACTAACCGATCGAACTATACAGCTCAGCATGGGGAGTATAGTATAGTACCAGTAGGGTACTAGAACATGGTATCAAGGTACGGCATACCATATAGAATGTAGTAGTACGGACCATACCATGGTACAGAGGATGTATTGACACTCAATACGTCAAACTGG
The DNA here is from genome assembly GCF_000442705.2 of Elaeis guineensis. NCBI lineage: Eukaryota > Viridiplantae > Streptophyta > Magnoliopsida > Arecales > Arecaceae > Elaeis > Elaeis guineensis. The sequence continues at coordinate 2,781,356 of NW_027332420.1, forward strand.
CCCCCATATCGGGCGTGCCGACACAATGATAGGGTAGCACTAGTCTAGGGCCCGATATCAAGATGACATACCTTGCTTGGTACAACCCCCAAACTGAGTCTTTTTGCAGAGGTATGTATGGTACAGATACTTGGTATCTAGTATAATGATTGGACATTGGTATGGGGTTTGGTACCAAGACTATAAACCTTGGCACCAACCTTGTTGAAGATATGAGGCTCTCAAAACATGTGCCTTCAAGAGATGTGTGATTGGTAAGCAATCTAATGCCGATTAGCTTGTTACATTCCAATTTCACTTCCCAATGCATCTTTCATACCATGTTGTTGAAGGTATACCTAAGGTGTAATATGCAGCAAAGCACCAGGTCAACACATTAGTCAAAGAGGCACGTTCAAGTAGGCATCTAAGAGATTCCCAAGCCACAAATCTTGCCGAAGTCATAAGGCTCTCAAATGATGTGTCTTCAAGAGCTGCACCATTGGTTAGGAATCTGCTGATACAGGGGCCTTTGGATGTTGAGAGGCCAACAAGTTCTTGTCTAAAACAAGAGGCTCTTTAGCCTGGAGAAGAAAAGAAGCAGTAGAAGGAAAGGAGAACAAGAGAGCAACACTTACTTGGAGTTTAGTTATGGCTTATTTTATCTATCGCATCAGGTTGTCTACAACCAATTGGTAACATGTTTGGAACAAGACAACAAATATGGGACAACTAAAGTGAATGATAACATGGTAGGTGTAGTTTGTTAGATCATGGGAGCACCAAATACTAGGATTCAATGGTATAACTTAAAATGAGAATTTTGAACAATTACAAGTTCTTATTAGGGAGGATACTTAATCTACTCAGCTGGCCCTCTCCTAAACCCTCTCAAAGTGGCAAATTATCCCTCTTCTTTCTCCCCTCGCTTTCTAACAATAGAAGCTCATCTCTACTCCTTTTATCCATTTGAGTGCTGGGATGGTTATTTTCCCCCTCCTTTGTAACTGACAGTGAATGTTACATGGACATGTGACATAGGTGTCAAATGTCGAAGTTTCCAAAAGAATTTGACATGGAAATCTTATAAAACTTGGACACAAGGACATGTCTCTATCTATTTTATATATGTATTTTATATATGTATGTGCAAATATATTTAAATATAAACATATAATGAATAATGGGATAGACCTATGATTCTTCATAACATTTGATAAAAGGGTTGCCAATTCTTATGCTAGAGTTCATAATCTTTCATATAGAAGCGTAAAAAGCCAACACACAATAATGAAGGCATCAGAATTTAATGGTGTCTGTCAAGGACTGTCATGATATGTCCTGAGGCCCCAAGTGCTCAACATGTCAAAACACCCAAAAAATTTAGTGTCAAGGTAAAAAATAGACTTTTCTTTTCTTCTGGTTCCTTACACCACCCATGCCTATCTTTTCCAATAGTGGGGTTTTCTAACTGATTCATGAACCTAAAAACTATTTAAATGGGTACAAAGCTGATGGAGCAGATTTTTGCTACCATCCAGGCACAAGGTCTGCCAAACTGGCCAAATCCAGGTGTACCAAAGTGGATTGGTTTGCTATTTGTACGATTCAACTGCTTTGATTCAGATGATAAGAGATGGCCCTTCAAAGCCCTAATATTCCCTCAGCCTTTGTAAGAACTCCCCTTTTTGAAGCTTCACATTTGCAGCCCACCACCCCTGTCGAGTCGATGAAGACAACATGGGATGACGACCTTCATTACAAGTGAGTCTCTCTCCCCTCTTCTCTCTCGGTCCCATCACCAGATCTATAGCTCTTGAAGCTCCCCATCGATGGCTCAAAGATCCTCAGCCTCTCCACCCTATCTCTTCCCCTCTCTCTTAATCTCGTGGCAAGATCTGAAGCTTTCAAAGCTCCCCATCAATGGCTTGAACCTCCTTGGCCTCTCCCTCTCCTTCTTCCCACCCTCCATCTCCTTGTTTCAGCCTGGAACGGCACGGTACAGGTTTGTACCAGACCAACCTACTCGCCGGCTAGTATGAGCCCTAGTACCGGTTTGATGAACCCAGTCTAAACATTTTTCTTCTTCCCCTAGGTGAGTTTCTTTCTTACATGCTTCTGGATCCAAACTATGAGATGTCCTGTTGTCTGGTTCTTTCTCAATAGGTAGTGTCGATGAAAGCATTATCTCAAATGGCAGATTCTTCGTACCAATTAATCACTTTGTGTTGTTTTATTCTCCCTTCCTCTTCTATCCCTTAACCAACCACACCTATTTGATTGTTCCTTCATCCACATTTGAGGCATTGCCATTCTTCCAGAAATTTTTGAAAGTCAATGTTCCCACGGCCTAGATTGCTTGATTATGATTCTTTTACTCTAGATGTCCTATCCTTCGTATTTGGCACTGTCCATTTGCTTTAACTTTATATCTCATGTTTTGTTATCGAACTTCTATCTAATGGATTTCTGATTTGTGGATCTCACCCTTAATGATCCACTTTTTAATCCAAAGTATGTAATTAGCAAAATTATTAGGTTCATTTACAAAAGGTTGGATAATTAAGTGGGGACGCTACTATACCCTTATTGTTTTTCATACAATCATTTGTTTGTTTTAAATATCTAAGTTGGGACTTGGGAGGCTTATATAGCTAGAATGATTAAAACATATACATGGAATAATATTTTACCCAATAATACGGTTTCATTATTCAACTTATATCCACATCAATATCCGTATTTGTCAACATCTGATGCATATCCAATATGCTTTTAGCTCTAACTCCATCTTCACATCTAAACCAGGTTTAATGATTTTAATCCTCTATACCTTAGCATTCGCCAAGTTCTTACCACCCATCGAACAACTCCTCTCGCCATAATGACATTAGAAGCAACTTTTGTTCTTTTCAAAGAATGGTCCAAGATTTAGGTATTAAAATGACTACAAAATGTCATTTTCCTTATATCCTTGGGGTAATTGAGAAGTTCAGATAAGAAACATGTGCACTTAAAGACCCTTATAAGTAATAGCTTTTCATAGTTTCCTTTATATAATATTCTAAAAATATCTTATTTAGCTAAAATATAATTTTCTACAATTCCCCTACCATTTTATATTTTTTGTTGCTGAATTAGACACTTGGATACATGCCTGAATTCAACTCCAGTGTCTGAAACCATGAAAGACTGCTTTTGACTGAAACTATGGAACAGCCAAATGCACTCTTTGGACAATCAGCATGACCAAATTATGCCATTGTGGATATTATACGCTAGAATAGTGGGAGGAAATTGATAGATATACAACAGCAAAAACAACGATTTTCATACATAACTTTCAAGTAATCTAATCCAATCTAGATTGCAGCTAGCAATGTATAGATTCATTATAATCATTCGTCAACTTATAACCATGAAAGTTAGTGCCTTACCAAAAAAATTGTTTAGCTCACTATGCAAAAGAAGCACAAGAAGCACCATTGAAGATGTCTCAGGAGTGACGGCAAATAATTATAACAGAAACTTGAACATTACTGAGATGGATAATGCTATCAGTCACCATAAAATGCTGTCTTCAATGAGCCATCCATTCTTAGAGTACACAATTACTGTAGAATTTCATTTCTAACTGCTAAATAAAGTCAATGGAAGATAGCATAACTGTTGCTATCTAATTATTACCTGGAATAATCACAGCCTGAAACGAGACAATTCCCCTGCTTGGGTCCATTAACCACCTCATAAATCCCAAACTCAAAGGTATCAAGCCCACCGGCAAACAGTCACATACCATGCGATTACATAGATGAGAGCCAATTTTGAAATTATCTTGCAAAATGCTCCTATCAGCATTCATTATTGGAGTCAGAGCCATTATCTAACTTTGTTACCACCTCCGAAGCACAGTGAACAGACCTTAGGCCACCAGCAAGAAAAGTACTGACAGGAACTAACTCATCTTTTAGAACATCAATATCATTTGCAGCTTCAGGACAAGCTTGGTCAGGTCCAAATGGAACATCAACAGCAGCCTCGCTCGATCTGGTTAAAGTAGGCTGAAGAACATGAATGCCAGCATCTGGTGTCAAAGAACAAAACACATCAGTATATTGAGATTTACCCGGTACCTCAGAACTCTTATTCACACAAGATAAAATGTTTGGTTCACAAGCAGCACCCTTAGTTTCACCAACTCTGACCGACATCTGATGCTGAGCAGAATTTTCACCCAAACCGCAAGGATTTTGTTCCAATGGACCAGAGTTTGTTTCATGGAAGTTTTTCAGCATATCCCCACCATTAGAAGAAACACACTTAGAAACAGAAGATAAATGCAAGGTTTTGAGGGAGTCATGATTTTCATGATGAGGCTTACCGGTGGCAACATAATGAGACAAATTATGATATCCAATTGTTTTGTCAAGCAACTTGGAATCATCTGGAGCAAAGCTTGCATCAGAAACGTGAACACTATTGTCATTAGTGAGACAGATAGACTTAGTGATTATATCAGAATCATGAGCTACGCTAATCCCACAAGAAGTATGGCTTTCTTTTCCATCAGGAATATTCAAAATTCTACTGGCATTCACCATAGCATATGGCTCAGAATCCTCATCATTTGCATAGGTTTCACTTTCAACAGCTGCAAATTCAGTTTTCACCTCATGAATTCCAGGCACTGCATCCCCATTAACAGCATGCATTTCAGGCTTTGCAGACATTAGAAGAGATTCCTTTGCCACAGTAACTATGGTTCCATCAAAAACTCCAGACTTAGAGCATCCAGAGCTTTCATCAAAAGCCACCAAGTTTTTTTTGGAAGTAGGAACAGGATCATCAACACCATTATTGCCATCCAAAATAAGCTCACTAGATTCTTCAAAGTTGCTCACAACTGAAAATGAAGATTTAGATTTGCTTTTCTCCTCAGTTCTGCAGTGATGAGTATGATCCACGCTATGCCTCATGGAGCAGACTGGAATTTGTAGATTATTCCCTGTATATTCTTGCAGCATAGGAGCAACAATTTCTCCAGATGTGAAATGAGCCTCAACATTATGTTGCAACTGATTACCATCTATGTCAGGATCTCTAGGTGCAGTATTCGCTCCAGATTCTTGCAAGAAGCATGGAATACTGTATGGAGACATGCATTTTGCTTCAGTATTTTGTAATAAAGCATCATTAATTTCATGCAGCTTTGGTACCATAGCAGCATTTACAATCTTGACTTCATGATTATCATCCATCGTAACCTTAGAATGTAAACCAGTGTTTGGTTCCATTGAAAAATTCTCTTGAGATTGAGCTTCAGCCACAGGATCATCTTGATAGAAAGAATCGGGGTGAGTATGCAAGTCTACAAAATCTGTGGTCTCTGAAGATTTGTATTTTGGAGTTTGAACTTCAGATCCATAAGCATCGGAAGATACAGGTGACACTTTAGAAGTAGAGTCTATACAACCACCAAAACTAGGGGAGCTAATTCCTACATCTTTCACTTGATGTTCATAATGGTCATCATTAGAACCAGGGAAGTTGGTCTTAGGAATAGAAAGCACAGGAGATTCATTTGCCCCCTCAAGCATCTGATGATGTTTCATATCAGATTCAACCTTGTCAGCGACATAAGCAGTTCTATGTTGTTCAACTGAATGTTTCTTTACCAACGGCTTCTGTAACAGACCAGTACCAGGGAAAACCAACATATTTGTGGACTTAACTTCTCTCTCTTGTGGAATTTCAAGAGGCTTAAAGCCAAAAACAGTAGTCCAGGTGTCTTTCATTTCAGATATAGCAGGTATTACCAGTTTTTCAACATTGAGAGAGCAGAGAGCCTGAAGATATGATAAATAAAAAATATTTCCACAAGAAAAGAAAATTTAGGAAGAATCAGAGATATAAACAAACACAATTTGAAGTATAACTAATTTCATAGCAACAAATCTCATCTGACGGAGGTGGGGAATATATATAAAAAAAAATTACAAATTGACTGTAAGAACTGTAGAAAAAGCCAAAATTATATATGATTTTAAAGCCCCATAATGAAGATCCTTTAAGGCATCCTACATTGTCACAGTACTGCAAGGATAGAATCAGACTTAAGGAAATGCCTGAGATGATAAATTGAAAATAAGATTGTGCAAAAGCACAAATTTTGAAATTCTGCAAGTACACTAGTCTATTAGGATATAGTCATGCATCTGAATTCAACAACTTCATCAAATAAACATAAGGAATCAATTACCCATCTGAGGTACGAGTCACTGCATGGATTAGAGACCACCTGGTAACTAAAACATACATGCTCTTGCATTTTCTAAAGCCCTGTCAATTCCCTAACAAGATCATCTGTTGAGAATTTATTTTACTTTTTCCTACAATTCACACACATGACTCAAAGAAGCGGAACTTAGCAATGCCCTATTCTTTGCAACTTGCAAGCCCCAGTCCAATGCAATAATAATCAGCAGACAGAGGAGATACAAGTAATCGTGACCTTAAGTCTAAACAAATAACAAGCACTGAAAGATAAGCTTCAGAGGATGGAAAAAATATCAACCTTACAAACATTGAGTGCAAAGTGAGTGTCATACTTAATGTAACAATGGAGATACATAAGGAACAGAGTTTTTAGTTAACAAAAAGAAGATAAGAACATAATTTTGAATCATTCAACAGAAGAGTTGCATTTAGCTCTTCAAAGTTCAAACTCTTGATGAAGGGTAGTTGAAAAGATGTAGTTAAACATGAATTTCTGAAAGAAAATAAGAAAAAAAAATGAGATATCTAATATATATATATAGAAACGGAGGTCTCTCAATAAAGAAGCCTCCATCCGCCGCGTGGAAGCAATAGAGGGATAACATTTTGAAATCGGATCGGTGCGACAGAAACAAGCTGGACCGATCTTCTTTGGGCAGAGGCTGGGTCTCGGCAGGCAAGAAGACCTCGAGTGGCGGCCGTTCCCCTCACGGGATCTGAGACAAAGCCTTCACGGAGGATGGTGGAAGGAGAATGGGCGAGGGACAGCATCGTGGCTGTCGACCGGCAAGGGTGGTGGCGGCTTTGGGGAAACCATGGCAATGGCCGGGGTTGGTCCAAGAGAACGCGAGAGAGAGAGAGAGAGAGAAAATTAGCTGGGAAAGGGACGACATTTTGAAATCGGATCGGTGCAACGGAAACAGGCTGAATCACGATCTTCTTTGGGCGGAGGCCTAGTCTCAGTAGGCAAGAAGACCTCGAGCAACGGCCGTTCCCCTCACGGGATTTGGGACAGAGCCTTCGCGGAGGACGGTGGAGGGAGAGCGGGCGAGGAACAGCGTCGTGGCTGTCGACCGATGAGGGTGGTGGCGGCTTTGGGGAAACCATGGCGATGGCCGAGGTCGGTCCGAGAGAATGCGAGAGAGAGAGAGAGAGGGTATTAGATGGGAAAGGGACGACATTTTGAAATCGGATCGAGGACGAAGGGGGGTTCGGACCGGGGAGGACGAAGCGGCCATGGAGGTTGAGGACGTCGTCGGCGAGGGGGGAGAAGTCATCGGCGAGGGGGGAGAATTTGCGGAGGAGGTCCGGAGAGGGGCCGAGAATGCGAATGCGATCGCCGCGGCAAGCAAGAAGACCTCGAGCGGCAGTCGTTCCCTTCACGGGATCTGGGACAAAGCCTTCGCGGAGGACGGTGGAGGGAGAGCGGGCGAGGGGTGACGTCGTGGCTATCGACTGGCGAGGGTGGTGGCGGCTTTGGGGAAGCCATGGCGATGGCCGAGGTCGGTCCGAGAGAATGTGAGAGAGAGAGGGAATTAGCTGAGAAAGTTCGACGCACCTTATAATATTTAAGAATTTTCAAACTTCTAATATCCCAGTTAATTATTAATAGTGAATGTTCCTCAACGAAGGCATTTCATGTGGGTGAAAAAATTTTAAGCACACACTTGCACGGTTTGTTCCATGCCTTGCCTTTCTGCTGAAGATGGGAGTACCCTAATGAAAGTTATGGCAGATGACTTAGGAAACATAATCTTAGGAAACATAACCTTTTTATGTCTCAAAATTGACATGAATTTAAAATATATATAAAATAAATAGAATAGAATAGTTAAATAAAATAAAATATATTTTGAATATTATATTTTTTAAATATTTTTAAATGTTTATATTTTCATTTAAAACATTTGATATCATGATATCTTTTATATTATATTAAATTTTTAATTTATAAAAATATTATTTAAAAAAAATAAATGCATGCCGTGCATTGCACGGGGTTCTAAGCTAGTTATTCAGTAACGCTTGTGAACCCATAAAATAACTTTACATAGCAATCTTCACAAAAAGATACCTTGGTAGACTGCATATTTAACGATCGTATATAGAACATCATTCTAATCCCCCTAGCACCATATTGAATGAATTACAGGCCATTTCAAAGTTGATTCCACATATACCCTTGACTGCTTAAGCAATGATCTTGCAGATATCCACTTGTAAATCTTGAATATGATGAGTGAAGTCATCAACTAGGGTGCTAAAAATGTGATATTATAGGTTCAAAATACTAGCTTAAAAAGTTGATTTGTACTAGAACATCAAGAACAAAAGCTTGAAGGGCTACTCTGGTTTGATCATACATTTTTAAATGATAAGCACCAAAACACAAGAAATTTGTCCCTAAATTGGCCATAAACTCACAAAAACAGCTCAGAACAATTATGTCTCAGTGCAACAAGATATAATAATAGAGTTCCATGATAAGACTAACACCTAAAAGAAATAAGCAGTCATATATGCATCAAATGCCTTAAAAGCGTGCTATGAAGCAATTTAAGACCTTGTACAGGGACCATACTAATTCAATATGGCAGACCCACACACCAGCACATTGTACACTTATGGAGTTGGCACGACACTTGTACCATGTTTTAAGTCTAGATACCAGATTAATATGATGTCTCCCTGCACCTCCTGCTATTGCTGGAACTTAAAACCTTGCTATGAAGTGTCATGTTGGATAAACAATTATGTAACAACAAGCATAGAATCATATCCAACTCTTCCTTGATAATTCAACAAAATTTGATAAGAAAATTCAACGGGCAAACTTTTCCATGGTACCCGTGATTTTGGTAAGCAATATACAAATTTGGAGTCTAATTTGTTCTTTATCCAAATAAATATGTCTTAAGATAGGCCTGATTTTATTATGCATCATTAGAAGTTTCTACTTGCTATTTTGAATTGTAATTGGCCCATTAACTAAGCCATAATCTGATAAAAGAATCATATGCAAAAAGCCACTACTTTAAAGGAAAAATATTCCTGTTTCCTTAATAGCCGGCTGGCAAACCTATTAAAATAGAGAGATGCATGGTCAGGGATTCTGACCATGCAATGCCTGTTTCTTTTCCACACATTCTTTCCTCTATTTTCTTTTCTTCTTTGTTATCTTTTCTTCCTGTTTTCCTATCTGATTATCCTATTTTCTAATGTGTGACACCAAAATCCTTAATAACCAATTTGTAGGCATGCAGCAATCATCATGCAATCCAAAACTAGAACCAAAATAGTATTAATATCACAAATAAATCAATGATATAACAAGGCTATTGGATGAAAGATATGCAATTGATCAATATTCTAGATGAAGCCCATCAATGGTAGCCTTGACCAATTGACCTTCTCTCAATTCACTTGAACAATGAGAAAAAAAAAATCTGGAAAATAACATTCGCCCACATACCAATACACAAATCAAGATTCATGTGAAGTTGGTCAATACAAGAACTCTCATAACTGGACATCTAATTCATTAGGACAATTAAGGTCGATGTAAAGGACATACCTGCCAATATACTCGTGATATGCAAGTCATCATTCTAAAAGAAAAAACTGCTTGAAGCATCACTTTGCCTAAAAGTCATGATTGATCATTTCTACAAGTGCACTTACTAACATCCTTTTTTTATGGGAATAGTTTTAGCCTCTGAATAGGAATAGTACCAGATGGTAAACTTTTAGATGACTATAGGACCAGGCATATGTATAATTTCACAAGGTTGATGACTACAGAAGGGGGGGGGGGGGAGCTCTCACCAGTCGCCACAATCATGTTTCAACAGTCAACTTGGAGCTCTAGTTTTTTATATTCCATATAGGAATCAATAGATATGAGTTAACATATGCAGGTAGCCCTTGTAAGATATCTGTTGTTGCGGCCAACTCCCTTTCGTCAGTCACCGGTGAAGAGCACCTACAAAATTAAATCCTCACAAACTAGAGTTGTGTCCGACAGAGATCCTCCGATGCTTAAGTCAAAAAGGAGTTGGTGAACAGCTAATCAAAGATTTAGTGTGGCAGAGTCTCAGCCAAGAAATTGTCCTTACCGGTGCTGCTCACTTACCCCCCTTTTATAGATAATTCTGATGTAACCGTCGAGCACGTGGTCCCGCTTTTTATGGCGCTAAATTATTGGGCCATAATTGTGGAGTTAGTGAGTCGTTTATTCCCACTAATTGCCGTGACACATAATTGATAACCGTTCGCAACGGTTAAGGTGTATTGAGAAGATAAGCCGACCATACGTCGGTTATCGATAGTCTTGTAGATCGGAACGAGCATCGGTCGGTAACTCTGATATGCCGATGATCTTCGGTTAGAGGTTGATTAAATCATTTGTTGTTAGCCGGCAGTAGCCGACTGTTGGTCGGTCAGCCGATTGAGAGTCGCATAATATGTTCATTCGATCGATGTAAAATCGGAGTCGGGGGCCGATTGTATTGCCCCAACAGTTGTCCTTCACTCTCAAGTCCAAGGTGGTTCGACGTATATTTCATCACGTGGCCTGTCACATTAGACGAAAGAAGTTGTCACATGTCACCTCGAACCCTAACTTGGCTGCCAGTCACCTTTGAGTACGAGTTCTTCGACTGTTTTGTCATTTCGATGGCTGCAAAACCATTATTAGGCCGTCATGTCATAGGACAATTCGGTATCAGACATCTGTATCGGACGTCGTTTCAGGAAGATAATTCAACGTCGGACGATATGATCCTGACTAATAGATTTTAGCCACATGTCCGAATGTCATTGGATCGGAGCTGTTCACGCGGATGACGGTAAGGTGGCACGATCAAGAGCAGGTACGTCAAACCATCCGATCAATAGTCAATCTAGATGTCGTCACGTGTCGTCATCTGATGAGACTCCGATTTGATCGCTTCCATCCTAGCCGTTAAGAGATCCTATATATGTAGGGTCGCTTTTGGCCAAACTTTTACTTTACATTTTGTCATTATCTTCTGCTGCGGAAGCTCTGCTAGAAGGTCACCCCAGCACTAGAGAACTCCAGAGTCTTTTCTTCGTCTTCTTTCTTGATTCTCCGGTCAAGTGTTCTTTTCCTTTTTCCTTCGGTCCATCTCCTTTTTGTTCTCTTTAGTCTTCTTCTCCCATGGCTAGGGCTTCTTCTTCTCGAGATAGTCGGTCGGAGAATCCGACCGACGACTCCCCATCGGGTCTGGAAGTGGAGGCTTCTTCACTATCCGAACCTAATGTTGAACGGCTTCGGGAACAATATCATATCCCAGAGCAGTATTAGCTCTTTGCGCCTGGTGCCGATGGTCGGGTGAACTCTCCTCCTTCGGGCCAGGTGGCCATCTATGTCGAAGACCTTCGGATGGGTCTTCGATTTTCGATTCCGGAGTTCGTCCGAAATTTTCTGGACTATTATGGTCTCTGTTCCGCTCAGCTGGCACTGAACTCGATCTGGCTTATAATTAGCTTTGCTTTGTTGTGTCGGTTAATACTGACCGAGCCTCGTCCTTCTCTTTTTCGCACCTTCTTTATTCTCCAACCCCATCCTAAGATCAAGGGTTGGTGGTTCTTCAACACAAAAAAAGACCTTTCCTTCATTACCGATCTTCCATCGTTTACTCACAGATGGAAGAACTAATTTTTTTTTGTTGCTTCGTCTCTTCCCTGGGGCTTCCCTTCGCACTAGGGTGATCCGAAGACCGGCCCCAACGAGAATAGTCAGGTGGAGGTCGACGATCGGAAAGACTTCCACTGATTGAAGGACATGATGGTCCCGCCACAAAGAGAGTAATGACCGAACAAGCTCTCTACGATGCCGATCTTAATTCGGTCATCAATTTAGGTATAGCATATTTGTTTCTGAATTGTACTAACTTCTTTGATCCGATTGCAGCTATGCAGTCGAGGGTGCGAGTATCGACCGCCGATATTCGCCAGCATACTGTCAAGAAGAGGGCAGTGGCATCCGAAGCTGGACCCTCCCGACCGCCGAAAAAGGATCGGGCAACTACATCTACATCGACGAGGGAACCTGACATACCATCAACATCGGTTCCTGAGCCGGTTCTAGCATTGTCGGCCCCGACAGTGCTTCCTGAAGTACCGTCTACCGAAAATGGAACGACAGGAGAAGACAGAGTTGCTGCAGCACCATCGACGGCTCCATCAACAGAGGCTCGGACCGAAGCGAAAGTCATGGCCGAGTCGGACCAATCAGCGGTTGCACCGGACGTTCCTCCAACAGGACTCTCGAGCGCAGTCAAGCTCCAGCTTCCCCGCATTTTCAAACGCGGAACCGCTGACAAAAGATCGAGGGAAGGCACCGACAATTTCGACGGACGATGCAACGTCGGTAGGTCACACGGTTCACTTTGACATCAAAGTGTCCGAGGATGAGTCGGCCTTGGCCAATTCGACATTGGCCAGGCAGCTCATCCAAGCTGCTCTTCTCCCGACCGATCGAGAGAATAAAAAACAAAACTGTCACCGAAATGTTCTCTTCTTTTTACCCGATGATACTCGGGGTAAGTTTTCCTTCATACTTTTTTTTTGTGATCTGATCCGATGTATCCTCTGTTTGCAGTTGGTATATGACATGTTCGATCTGAAGACCGGCTATGGAAAAGTTGCCGACTTCTGTCGGACATGGATGAATAAAGTGACGGTCACCAATGCTGAGAAGGTGGCTGCCCTTGAGCAACTTCGGGCGACGGTCGAGCGGGAGGCGAAGTTTCAGGAGGAAGTCTCCCGTCTGTCTACCGACCTTCAATCCTCTAGAGCCGAACTTGAATCGGCTCGTCAAAACATCTCGGCTCTTGAATTGCGGATCAAGAGCAAGAAACATTCCATCCACCGACTTCGATGAGAAAGAGATGGGTGCATCCTTGAACTCGAAGCCGAACGTGAACGACATCGAGCCAGCCTGGAAAGGTTGGCACTGGCCGATGAGGAATCGGCTTCCGCAAGAGCTAATGCAGAGCTGGCTAGGAAGGAAGCAGAGTCGGCAAGGGAGGCCCTGAACTGAGCAATCGAAGATTTCAAAAATTCAGAAGAGTTCAAAGAAGAGATCCTCGAAGGCAGATTCCTTCCTACTGCGTCAGGTACGAGGATGGCCGAGATACGATCGAAAATTATACCCGGACCTTGACTTGAGCAGCATCGTCCCTCCAACATTAGAAGATGGAGCAGCTGAAGAAGATGCCACGCTGACTCAAGATGGAGCACCAACAGCACCAGAAGTTGTCCAAGTCCTCGATGCTACACCGGAGCAAAGAGACGGAGATGGCGATTGATAATCGATGTAATTTTTTATTTTTTTTTGTAATCAAATACTTATAATCGGACTTCAATCCAATTTTGTAATCTTTTTTCAATGAATGGAAAGAATTTTCTCTAAGTATAAACTCTCTTTTCTGTGTGTTTGTAATGTTGTAGAGTAATCATTTAACTACCGAATATCAATCAACAAACCAAACGTTCGATAGTACTTGTAGAATTATCCGTTAGTCAAATATCCATTTGACATACTTTAAAGCATTAGGATAAACGGTAATAAGCCGAATACCCTGCGTCTGACCTTAGTCGGGTTAGTACGTCAAGTTATTTGATAATCAGTGGCAAACCGAATATCCTTCAACCGACCGTAATCAAGTCGGTATAATTTCAATCCAACTTTGATCGTATTGGCATAGCATTCCACTTAGTTAAGACTAAGTCGGCATAATAGTCATTCGACTATGATCGGCTTTTATAGTGGAAAGCCGGGATATGTTCGGTACCGAGACAGTCGGTATTGTGGCTTTTACAATGAAAGCCAGAGTATAATTGATATGTTGGTTTTTACAGTGGAAAACCGAAAAATAGTCGATAGTTGATGAATTGACCATCTATCTATCGGTCCATTACTACTTTATAGTTGATTGAAACTTGTAATTCTGAAATTCAATGTTTCTTCTGAATAATGTATACACGGACAACTTTATTGATAATACATTTTCAAGTTGTCTGCATTCCATATTCGGAGACTGATTATTCTCTCTAGAGTTTCTAGCCGATATGCGCCCGATCGAAGAGTTTTCGTTATTCTGTAGGATCTTTCCCAGTTCGGAGATAACTTTTTCTCGTCAAGAGGTCTCGAGACTTCCGCTTTCCTTAGGACCAAGTCTCCTGAATGAAAAACCTTCAGTTTAACTTTTGTATTGTAATATCGGGCTACCTTTACCGATATGCTGCCATCCAAATTTGAGCTTGCTGTCGAACTTCTGAAAGTAGATCTAGATCGGCTCTCTGACATTCGGAATTGCTCGGCTCACTATATTGCTCAACCCTTGTTGAAGATAATCCGATCTCAAGTGAGATCATTGCTTCTGTTCCATAGGCTAAATTAAATGGCAATTCTCCTGTTGGTATACAAGAAGTCGTTCGGTATGCCCATAAGATCGGATATAGTTCTTCTACCTAGAGGCCTTTAGCTTCATTTAATCTGATTTTGAGTCCATGCAGAATTATTCGGTTGGTTACTTCCGCCTCTCCGTTGGATTGTGGATGACCGACTGATGTGAGTTTGTGCGTAATATAAAATTTCGCACAAAACTCTTTAAAGTTCTAATTGTCGAATTGTCGACCATTGTCAATGATGATGGTGTGTGGCAAACCAAATCTGCATATGATTGATTTTTAAATGAAGTCTTCCATCTTGCTCTCAGTGATTTATGCCAGAGGTTCAGCTTCCACCCACTTGGTGAAATAATTAATGACGACCACTATGAACTTCCTCTGACCAGATGCCGGAGGAAAAAGACCAAGTATGTCAATCCCTCATTGTGCGAAGGACCATAGCGCAACAATTGATGTCAACTGACTTGCCAGTTGGTGTTGTATATTTGCATATCTCTGAATGGTTCACACCTTCAGACAAGTTCAGCCGCATCTTTCTTCATGGTGGGCCAATAATATCTTTGTCGTAGGACCTTGTAAGCTAGAATTTTGCCCCCCAAGTGATTTCTACAAATCCTTTCATGAACCTCCCTAAGTGCATAATCGACATCTGTTGGTCCCAAACACTTCAGTAAGAAAAGAGAAAACGATCTTTTGTATAGATGACCATTCATTAAAATATATTGAGAGGCCATCCATCTAAGTCATTTGGCTTCTAAGGGATCCATAGGGAGAGTCTCGTTAGTTAAGTACTAGACAATCGGATCCATCCAGCTTGGTTCATCAGTGAGTTGTAACACTTCCTCGACTTTATCAATACTCAGCTGTTCAAGACATTCGACGAATGTTCGATCCAGTGAGTTAAAGTAGTTGTGAGTCGTAAAAGTGCATCGACTCGAGCATTCTCTGTCCTTGGAATGTAAAAGATCTCAAAATATTTTAAGACTGAGGTAAGATCTTTCACCTTCTGAAGGTACTTCATCATAATAAGCTCTCGGACTTCAAACTCACTTTTGACCTGTCCAGCAATCAATTGTGAATCGATGAAGACCTTCAGGCTGTCAATGTCAAGCTCCTTGGCGATTTTTAGGCCGGCTAAGAGTGCTTCATATTCGACTTGATTATTTGAAGCTTTAAAGTTGAATCGAAGGACATATTTAGTTATAACCCCTTCAGAATTGGTGAGGATGAAACCGGCCCCGCTACCTTTTGCATTAGATGCTCCATCGATATGTAGCACCCATACCGACGTCAAATCGAGTTCAAGAGTCGTGGCCTGTTTTATTGTCATCAGCTTCGTCTTCAGATTTATTATCAGATATTGTACATTCGGCGATGAAGTCAGCTAAAGCTTGTGCCTTCATTGATGGACGTGGATGATACTGTATATCAAATTCACCGAGTTTTATTGTCCATTTTGCCATTCGACTCGACGTATAAAGTCGATGCAAGATTGCCTTCAACGACTGGTGTAGTAGATTGATCGTTGAATTCGATTTTCATCTTCTTGGACGAGTACCGAACTGACCACTTCCATTGAAGTTGCCAAGTAAAGATGTAGAGTTTCTCCCACCTTCAGTTTTGTCAGTAGTGACAGGGATGCAAGGTAATTTTTTAGATTTTCAAAGGACTGTTGGCATTCATCCAACCATAAGAAATCTTTTGTTTGCCGCAGGGTCTTGAAAAAAGGCAAGCATCTTTCGGTCGATCTCGAAATGAATCGGCTAAGTACGGCGATCCTTCCATTGAGTTGTTGTATCTCTTTCTTTGAGCTCGAGTACTTCATGTTGATGATAGCATTTCTCTTCTCGAAATTGGCCTCGATTCCTCGTTGTGACATAAGAAATCCAAAAAGAATTTCGGAAGTCACTCCAAATGCACACTTAGTCGAATTCAACTTCATCTGATATCGTCGAAGTGTGCTGAAAGCTTCCTCCAAGTCTCGAACGTGATCTGAGGTTTGGGAGTTTTTTACCAGCAGGTCGTCCACATAAACTTTCATGTTTTACCCAATCTGTGCTTTGAAGATCTTATTGACAAGCCGTTGGTAAGTGCCTTCGATATTTTTTAAATCGAAAGACATTATTTTATAACAATGTCTTTATCGATTACGAAGGTTGTATGCTCCTCATCTTTGGGTGCTATCCGAATCTGATTGTAGCCTGCAAAGACGTTCATGAAACTTAAGAGTCGATGATCCGAAGTCGCATCAACTAGTTGATCAATCTTCGACAAAGAAAAACTGTCCTTCAAACAAGTTTCGTTCAGATTTATATAATCGATGCAGATTCTCCATTTTCCATTGGCCTTTCTCACCATCACTACATTGGCGAGTCAATCGGGATAAGTAGCTTCCCTGATGAAGTCAGCTGCGAGGAGCTTGTCGACTTCTTCGTCGATAACCTTCTGTCTTTCAGAAGCAAAAGACCTTTTCTTCTGTCTCACCGGCTTGACCTTCGAATCAATATTGAGTTGATGAGTTATTACTTCCGGAGAAATTCCTGGCATGTCTGTTGCCAACCAAGCAAAAACGTCGACATTTGCCCTTAGATTTATTAATTGCTATCGCACAGCCGCGATCCAATTTGGACCGTCTTCTCAGGATCTTCTTCTTTTAATAGGATGGAAACCAGTTGTTCGGTTGGTTCACCCCTCTGTTCATTTTCTTTTTAGTCCAATTTATCAACGAACAAAGAGTCTTCAAGTTTATTATTTTGTGTGGAAACTAGAAAACAACGTCGAGCAAGTTGTTGATCTCCACGCATCTCTCCGACATCATTCTTTATCGAAAATCAGACTAACAGATGATATGTCGAGACTACTGCTCTCAGAGCATTAAGTCCAGATCACCTGAGTATGGTGTTATAAGTCGAAAAAACTCAGACAACCGTGAATGTCAAAAGTACAGCACTCTGTTGTGGTTCAGTTTTCGCGATTAAGGAGAGTGATTTCTCCTTCCACAGTAACAGCATCTCCAGTGAAACCGATCAATGACATCGAAACTCTTCTGAGTCGATCCATCAGTAGTCGCATTCGGAAGAAAATCGAATAAAATAAAACATTTGTTGAGCTTCCATTATCTACAAAAATTCTTTTTACATCATAATTAGCTATCGTTGTCGAAATAATGATAGCATCATCATGGAGAGTTTGAATTTCCCGAACATCTTCCGAAAAAATAATTACATCATCGAGTCATCATTTCTTCACCGACTCTTCTTTGAAAGTTACCCCTCAGTTTGGTCGTCCGGAGATCATGTTAATCACTCCTGCACTCGGTCGATTGTTGATAGTCTCCTCAGTTTGTGGCTGAGATTGTTGGTCAGCAAGAGATTGAGTCGGTTGATCCATTCGAAACTTTTCGAGATAGCTTCATCGGATCAAGACTTCTATCTCGTTCCTGAGTTGAATGCACTGTTCGATATCGTGACCATGATCACGATAGAACCGATATCACTTCTTCCTATCTCGGCTCCTCGATGGTGCTTTCATTAATAGGGGGTGTCGTAAATATTCTGCTTCTTCGATCTCCATCAGGATCTATGCACGAAGAGCAGAGAGAGGAGTATAGGAGTCATACCTGTCATAGTTCGGCTTCGAACTCCATCTTTGAGGTGAAGCTCACTTATTGACAATCGGCCTACTTGATTCGGCCGGAGCTTTCTTTTCTTTTGTTTCTTCTTTTGACCTTTTCCGTCTGTTTGGCATCAGTCAGAAATAGCTTCATCCACGTGAATGTACTTATACGTGTGCTCCAAAAATTCAGCATAGGTCCGGAGGAGGATTTTGTCCAAAGAGTAGGTGAATCTGGATCCCCTCAAACCCCTCTTCATGGTCGATATATCTTCATTGAGGTCTCTGATCTCAAGCGTGGCTGTATTGAAACGAGCCACAAAATCTCTGTCTCTATCTCACCTTGCTTGATTAAGAAGAGACTGTCGGACGTCCGTGGCGGCCTTCGACTTATGCTAAAGTGGGCCACGAAAGAGTGTTCAAGCTGCTCAAAGGAATTAATGCTTTCCGACTAAAGCCCGAAATACTCGGCTCGAGCAGCCTTCTGAAGAGTTACCGGGAAGCTAATGCATAAGAGGGCATCGGTTGTCCCCTGGATCATCATGAGAGCCTTATAGCTCTCTCAAATGGTCGATCAGATCAATGGAGCCATCGTATGACTCCATCTGCGACATCTTGAACCGAGAGAATCGATTCATCCAAGATGCATCGAGAAAGAGGCTGAACAGTATGGAAGTCGTAGTCATTGGAAGACTTTCGACCTTCCACTTGAAGTCGGGCAAGCTGACGATCAATTTCTCGAAACTTGCATTCATAGTCATCAAGTCACCGTTGCTGGAAAACTCCAGAGATGAACCCCCCAAAGAACTCGAAGGAAAGCAGAAGGCATCTGCGGCCATTTTCCCTTCTTGATACTGTAAGCACGAGAAGGAAAGAGAGAACGCCGCGAATGGGGGGTGGCACGGTAAAAGTGCCGAGAATGTGATTGTCCGTCTCGATGGGAGTGTCTAGACGGTCGCTCTGGAGATGAGGGCGAGCGCCACAGAGGACGACGGCTGTGCCTAGACAGCGCTGATTGAACTACCAGTTACTCCACTGGCGATGGCTGCTGCTGCTGGGTTTGCTGTTGCTGGAGGCTTTGAACCGCCTCTATCAAAACTTTCATTTGCTGCATGAGTGCAACAATCTGTGCGTCCGTGGTGACCACAAGATGCGAGAAACTGAGCTCTGCCACCGAAGATAGGGGAGGAACGTCTTTCCGATGGGAAGACTGCCTCGTCGATCCAATCAAGTGTTGAGCTCTGGTTCTCAACATAGTTGACTGTGGCTTTCTTCCTACCTGATGCGCCAATCGGTTGCGGCCAACTCCCTTTCACCTGTCGCCGGTGAAGAGCACCTGCAAAATCAAGTCCTCACAGACCGGAATTGTGTCCGACGGAGACCCTCCGATGCTTAAATCAGAGAGTTGGTGAACAGTTAATCAAAGATTTAATGTAGCAAAATCTCAGCCAAAAAATTATCCTTATCGGTGCTGCTCACTTACCCCCCTTTATAGATGATTCTAATGTAATCGTCGAGCACGTGGTCCCACTTTTTATGGCGCTAAATTATCGGATCATAATTATGGAGTTAGTGGGTCGTTTATTCCCATTAATTGTCGTGACACATAGTTGATAACCGTTCGCAATGGTTAAGGTGTGTTGAGAAGATAGACGGACCATACGTCGGTTATTGATAATCTTGTAGATCCGAACAAGCATCAGTCGGTAACTCTAATAAGCCGATGGTCTTTGGTCAGAGGTTGATTAAATCATCTGTTGTTAGTCGGCAGTAGCCGACTGTTGGCCGGTCAGCCGATTGAGAGTCGACATAATATGTTCATTCGGCCGATGTAGAGTCGGAGTCGAGGATCGGTTGTATTGCCCCAACATCTGCAAATATTGAAAGTCCCTTATTGGCTATCAAATTATCTTGTAAATCTTCTAGAATCAAGTCATCAAAGTCCAAAATAATCTTTATGACCCCTTTATTTCATTCTAAAACAGATTTCTTCTGCTACTATATAAAAATGCCACCCTTCTCTTTACTTTTTCCAAATTATGTCTTGCTAGAAACTACAAAAAACTTATGAGACACCTTCTGAACTGGCTAGACCTTTGATCATTTTAAAGTGATCTTATGACCCTCAAGTATGAAAGCATAAGCATGAGCAAGATCAACATGGATCAACCTCTTATCATACTACTATTGTTCCCGAGTAATATGTCTATAGGAACAACAACAAATATTGGTCTTCTCAAAACTGGTCTTAAAAAAAAGAAAAAGCAATGTAGCTATGAATTAATATGAACAGAATTATTGTTCATGCCACTTGATAGGACCTTAACATATCTATCATTTTAATTCAGAACAAGCTCTTCAACTCATTGAACGCCACATCAAAGCATATTTCACTAGAAATAATTGTACCTCTGGTCCAATTTCCTAAGAAAGATATCATTTCTATCCAAGTTTCCTTGTTTCCCTCTGTTTACTCAAATGCTTGATATATATAATGCATGATCCGATATTCTCACCATGTTGTTTATTTGATGTAATTCAAGGATGCCAGTTACACCATCCTCCTATATATTAATGAAGTGTTCATTCCAGCAGTGAAGATTCTTCACGTGACAGAGAACATATACAAACTTGACATTTGCTTCAGATGATTGGTTTTCATTTCTAGAAGCATCAAGCATGCAAAACTCTATTATGATTTCAACTAAGAAAAATAGAGGCATTTAATTACTCATATTAAGACTCTCTTGATAATCTTTGAAAGGAACAACCCGTAGTGCTTAATAAGATTAAGAAGCTAGCATATGCACCCAGGCTTGAAGGCCCCAGTATCCAGAATCCTTCAAACAGTTCCCATATCCAGCATAAGCTAGTGGAGTTCATTCATCTGCATGTATATTGCAGAGTCTCACACAAAGCCTGACTAAGCATCAAGCTACTATCTGAACTTCAATGTCATGATTTTGGATTTCATCTGGTAGATCTTGAAAATATCTATGTATCCCTCAAACATCCAGGTGCACCACTTTAATCATTCTTTTATAGTGTTTTCCCCGAGTAAACAAGTAGTTTTCCCCAAACTATAGCTTCATCTATTCTAGTATATATATAGAAAGGTTGCTTATACCAGTATGTTTGCTCTTTAAACTGTATGACCATATCATACATGTACATATCAATCTGCCTCTGACAAAGCATCCATTATATGCTTCTATCATATCTCAACAGTTAAGATAAACATGTACATACTACAAGAAAAGAAGGCCATGGCTCCAGTTTCATAGTGAACCTTATTTCATATGTCAGCCATACACAGTGGTCCTCTATTATTCATAAATCCTTTCAAAAGGTCATTGTTAAATTCATTCTAGCTGGTTCCTCACCAAACTCTTCCTTTCCTTTCTTATTAAGCAAACAATAGAAGGCAGCGACCCTTGAAATCTAGCAAATTTGTCAATTTGAGTATTTTTCAAGGTCATTCATGACTGTACTTAGCACACCAAATTGTTAAAAAAAATCTGTTATGACCTTCAGATATGGGCTAACATTGTAGCAAGGTCCACTACTGTTGATGCCAAGATCTAAGCTGCTTTCTGGCTATATGCATCAAAAGAACTTACCCTTGCACTAACAACAAGTAGGAAAAAAAAAAATGCAAGGCTCCAAGTGCAGCCACTTAGAGAAGTGTGGCTCCTAGTCCTGTCGCAATAGACAAGAAAACCAAAATGAACAGGATAGATAGAGATAGCAAAGAGTGGCTAATTAAAGGTCTTGGATATTGGAAATCTATGCCATCAACATAAACGTAGTGCTAGACAAGAATTTTGGTCTTTTCCATCATTGAAGGATATGTAGTTGCATTTCATATTTTTAAATGGAATACAATCTAAAAATCCTCTCAACCTCAAGATGGCCTCATTTATGTCTAAAAATCAAAGCAAACCTGATATAATCCTGTAAATTGATAAATAACTTGATTCATCTCAAGAAAGCAAAAAGGATATGAACTAACTTTCTAGATCAAAGCTTCTGAATGAATTGCATATATTAATCCAAAAGGAGGGTAGACTGTCATCACATCAGTATTAAAAGGCTATGCCTATGATGCTACTAATGGAAATGTGAGTAGCAGCCACTCATTCTAGAGCTCTCAATTTGCATAAGTTCTTCCCTGCACATTCTGAAAGATTAGGCTTATTTATGTACCAAAGAACATTTCTCCTCTTGATTCATGGATCCTATTCTCGATCATAAAGGCTTTAGTGTGGACCTCAACTATGCTTTGACAAGATCCTGAAGTCCAAGAACCCTTATCAATAGAAGCCAGTGTTTCCCACCCTAATTGCACATGGAATGTCAATTTGGATAGGTCAATGACAGCGTTAAGCAATGAGAATAAGTTGATCAACAAAAAAGGAACTAAATAGCTGACCCAAATAGTCAAGACAAGAGTCGATGGTTATGGATTCATGGAAATATAAAATAGGTAGTAGCACCTTAAATACTATGTGGTTCAGGGAAGGCCGAACTGCCCGTTCTTGCCTTACTGACCCAAATCACCCAGTTTGGCCTGTACCAACCCAAACCGACTGCAAACCAGATCAATTCACCTTAGCAGCTTGATAGGGCTCCAAACTAGCTTGAATCAACCCAAACCATGTAAAACCGCCCGATTCACTCGGTTCAAGGCAATTCAGGGCCTATACCACCCCAATTATTTGAGGGAGGTGTAGAGAAGGTCATTCATGCCTTCTCTCATTTGTGTTTTCATCTTTTAGAGAAAAGGAGAGGGGAACTCCAAAAAATTGGAGATTTGAGCTCCAAATATTGTCAAATCCACTTTGGGCTGTCGTTAAAACACCTCAAGAGGCTAACGAGTTGGATCCTCCCACAAACAGTCTCCTTCAATGGCTGTCAATGAAACCAGCCAACCGTCATCCTACTTCACAACAAACAGAGGAACCACCTGACATAAAAGTGATTGAATGACCTGATACATGTCCACTATAATCTAAGGCTCAGATTGAAGTGCATTCAAGAGGTGATAGAGCCAAAGTATGATGATCTACTCCACAACAATTTGATATATGATGAGGATCCGATGATTGGTTGGCTTGAGGGCTAGCAACAGCAGCCAAAGCTTGAAGAGAAAGGATTGCCTTCTCAACATGCTAAGTTCATAACAAGAGAGGTTGCGGTACATGCAAAAACAATGGACAGAACGACAAATGCCATGCTCACAACCAGCCAAGCAACTATAGAGGTCAGAAGTGAGTTGATCATCATCCCAACACTCTATGTCCAAGGCATCCTCCTACATATTTGATAGAAAGATGCTAAGAAGTTATCACGATATCCGGTTTAGTCATGAAGGTCAAGCTGGTAATGGTTATGGACTCAGTCAAGCCACCCAATACAGCCAAATAGGCAAGGGCATCCAGGAAAAGAAAGCAGTTCCTCAAATCAGCAAAAAGGGAAATAGGAAGAGAACTGTGGATTCATTGGAAAGAGTATAGAAGGAGATTGTTTGCTCAAATTCTAAGACCAGTGAGCTCTTAGATGATCGGTTGTCCAAATTATGTTGCAATATGAATGATAATAATGATTGGGCAGTGATACATCTAGTGGCCAAGGAAATATAGTGGACATGGATGTGCATACAACTTATGGCCCTATGATCTTAGCCGATTCACCAATGAATTGCAGTTTACCCATGCCACGCAAGACATAGACCACGATGCACATCAGAAGGCTTGAAAAGATGCGATTGCAGAAAGAAGACAGGCCCCTCGAGGTGGTTCATGACACAGCGTTGTTGTTGTAGATGATCTAGCATGTGAAGTAGGGTCCCTGAACATATCTAAATGTGAATCGTATATTGGATCCTATTCTGCACAGCTAAGGTATAACCCATATGGATATACTTCATTTGATGTGTCATATATGGGTGGCTACTACCCTTCACAGTGTTAGCTGGATTTCGCTGCATCAATCTTTCATCAGATGAGATGGTTAGCCAAGTATCCAATCTCCAATCAGTATCAAGGTGGCTAGTCAAAAGGCTCAGATTATGGATGGAGGGGTGGACCTATTATCTGAGTTGGATTCAGACCCTAAGCCCAAATTATGATCAGGATACTAATGTCTATGACTGACAGACGTTCCATGTGGATACTAGATGTTGCAGTACTTCAAATCAATTTGATGTTTATATTTTCAAATATAGTACTCATTAATTCTTCATATCAATTTATCTTAGAATTACATCCACTAATCAATCATACGATCTGTTGACACCATGATGACATAAAAGAATATCAAAATAGTGTTGAAATCATAATTCAAACAACTACAATCTCTCAAATATTCTCCCAAAGCTAAAAAAAATATTGAAAAACAAGAAAAATGAAAAAAAAAAAAAAAAATTGAGTGCCAGTACCAAACTGGTACAGTGTGTGGTATATATCAATACCATACTGGAACCAATACAACTTTCCTTGATGTGGATAGCCTCAAAAGGTAGAGCAATACTCAACTAATATAGTGCTGATAACTATTATCAATTTAGTGTCCCACAAAAGGATTAACAAGTGAGTGCCTTGACCAAAATGAAAACAAAATATATTGGCTAAACTTCTCTGCTTCGAAATGGTAATAAAATCGAGGTTACATACCGACTCAATTCCATTTATAAGTCGACGACACATCCCTTGGCGCCTATACATATCTCTTGTCCCAATAAAAGGCATTTCTGCTAGCCTGGTTCCATGGATTCTATTTTGCCACAGAAAATAAAAGAAATAGAAATTCAGATAATGAATGAAAAAATAATAATGTAAATTCAATGTTTAAAGAAATAGCATATTTAGGGAATAGCTTTAAACGCAATGGCTATGGAAAAATTCACATGAAGGTAAAGATCCAAGTCTGTAGTTAAGCAAACCCATCTTCCATTAATTCCCACTGAATGAATTCTACAATAAAGAGTAAAAACTCTCCCCTAAATGACATCAAAATTTTATTTCAGAACCAGAACAGATACAATGGGAAAAGGTTATCATTTGCACCACTACCTCACTTCTGAAAACAAACTGCACTAAAGAATTTTAAGCACAAAGCCATCTGAACAATCTTTTTACTTCAGCAAATCTCAAATCAATCTTCATGTATTCTGCTGTCAATATATCTTCAGCACAAGAGAAACATAGATACAAAAAATCACCAACCTGATAGATGCTACTGAGATTATTTCATCCCCTCGCTCCAAAACAAAAGTATAGAAGCCACAGTAGTTCAGCCGATTGAAATTTGACCTACAGAAGCAAGTGATTGAGGGTGTCACAACAGCTTGATAGTATAGAATTGTGAAAGAAAAATGGTGCAAGCAAAGAGCAATTTCTGATAACTTCAAAGAGTGAATAAAGTGATTAACTGCAGGATAATAAAAGCAAAATTAGTTATTATGTGTTATATGTTTAATGATTACTAATTAATATGAAGAGGGAAAAGTCATTTTACAATCAAATAAAATACATGGAGTTTCATGTTTTCTAGCTCTATTACAGACTGTCAGTGTCCCGTCCCATTGGCCTTGTACATTGTGGTTGGTTTTATGAAAACTTTGAATTCATACTAACACTACTGAATAATTAACATATCAACATGAAATAGGAAAACTCCGCATCCAGTCTCTGTGCAAATTAACTGTCTCAGACTCTCAGCTCTCAAAGTTAGTTTAGTTTCTTTTTATTTTATTTTTTTGTAATAATCAGATCTCATCCTAACTAATTTTGCAGAAAAATGCATCTGATTATACAAATAGTTAGTCATGTAGCTGTAGGTGATGATGTGATCAAGGAGAAGAGTTTCTTCCTCAAGTGCAAAAGAAGGGAATAGCCCTAAAAGAAAAGAAAAGTATAATTTCATTGCTTGCGAAAGTCACTTGCAATTCTGCACAATGACAAGATCAAAAAAATAAATAAATAAATCTCCTAGTGGATTATAGGATAATATTATTAGTATTGGACAAGATTCAAAAGCTCATTTTTTCTGACAAAATGAGTTTCATTTTTGAGTTTCAACAGATTTAGTTGAAAATCATATATACTATTTTTATCGGTTTTGTAATGAATCAGTCAAAAGAAATATCCTTTCAAAAAATTAAATGTCAATATCTTCAGACTGTAGTATATCATTTTCTGTTTGATTGAAAAATAAGAACACAATTTAAATGATTATTAGTATAGCTAAATTTATGTCAGAAAATTTACAAAAATTATTTGGAACCTCAAGTGCATTTTATCTTCTCAACACTTGTAAAATAAGTGCAATATAGAGAGAGCACTTCGGAAATATAAAAAGCAAAACAGCAAAAAATAGCATTAATAATTTATATATAGAATTAATCCTCAATCAAAAAAAAAAAAAAAAAAAATCATTCTCATAACTTAGTTTCTGCCAAAGCTCCTAAATTCCTGTTTAAGATCTGCTGTCAAAGTCAAACCATATTAGTTTCTTTTCAAATTTCTGGTGAAACTTGAAATGTTGTATCAGAGACTCTATGAGTTAAACTAAACAATGGCTACATGATGGCCATCCACTCACTACTCATGACCTAAAACCTTAAGATGGTAGCACTCACATAAGCAGAATCAAAAACATATGGAGCAAGATAGGGACAATAAAAGGTCCCTTAAAGCAGTTGGTTTTACAGTGTGATCAAACACACTATAGGGCATCTTTTCATTTTTATACTAATTTTAGATCTTCTAGCTTACTTTAATCATATTAAATTCTTTAAATGCAAATGATGTTTAAGGAGACTTTTGACTGCCGATGTGGGAACCAGAAGAGCATTTAGAATTTATCAAGAAGAGCAAAATTGTTACGAAGAACTGCTTAAATGTGACTACAGACTTGCTTATTAGACACACAAAATACTCCAAAAGCCTATAAATGGAATAATGTAGAGCCAAATGGGACAAAATCTCTATAGTCAACTGAGATCAGAAATAATTTTTAAAATTATACAAAGTATGAAATACTATTAAAGTTTTTGAGCAGAAAATGGAAACCATTTGTTTAATATGGGGCTAATCCTAAGATATTAGACAGATGGTTGGAGTGGAGGAGGAGGACAAGAGAAGATCTGAAATAACACAAAATAATATAAATCTGAAATACTATTAAAATTTTTGTGCAGAAAATGACAATCTTTGATAAAATACATGGCTAATCCTCAAACACAGAGACCAAACATATTATATATTAGACAAATAGGAGAAGGATGACATGAACCCGGTTGTATTGTAGAATAAAATAAAAGAAAATGGATTTTGGAATGACCACTGCAAGAGGGTCAGGCCTCCAGCAATCACTTCAAGGGTAATTAGCTCCAAAGACAAGAGTCTGAAACTTTATTCAACAATGAAGAAGCCATACAACATCTACACTTAAATAGGGATCTCATCTACCCCTAACAAAAGTAGAAATCCTAACTCTAAAAGGAAAATACAATTAATAACCATTGAGCTAAATCTAATAGGACAAGTAAACTTAATTCAATTAGGAAAAGTAAACCCAGTTCAAATAGGAAATAGCTCAAAAATATTGCAATAATTTAGGGTGGCATCCAAGGGGCCACATTAAAGGACCAAAAACACTTTTCAATAAAGCAGTACTCGTTTTCACGAGGAACCTATAAAGAAGAAGTAGAAGTAGAATAGCTAGCTTCAATTAGTACCACATTAAAATGTTTTCAAACCTTTCCTGCCAAATATAAATGAAAAGATGTTTGATATAGCAGTATTCAGATCCATGAAAAACCTATAGAAAAAAAACCATCAAAATTATTATAAAGCTCAATTTTCAGTAGGACTTATCGATGCCAATGGTAGCCAAATCTCTGTGTGTGGGTGTGTGTGTGTGTGTGTGTGTGTGTACACATACATACATACATGTACACATATATACACAAAAACTATGCCTGACCAAAGATCTTCCATATCAAATGATTCAAAAGCTTAGATATTGCTCTTGATATATGAATAATATTAAATGCACATCATGCTTATAATTTGATGGTCCCGCAAATGCTTACATCACCAGATAATAAGACGGTCTATCAACATTCGGTGAACCACCCGAGACCGAATAGTTTGAGCTTTTGAGGCATGCCGAACTGTACTAGCAACTAACCGATGTGGTGCAGGTGTTCAATTCAAAATGCTAGCGAAAATGGAGCGAGCGATAAGGAAAGAGAGGAAGAGAGAGAGAGAAGGGGAGAGAAGGAAAGGAAAAGACTGGCGGTGGCCCGTCGAGGCCGTTGGGGCTTCTGATCCTCTACGAGATGCAAGAAGAAAGACATAAAGAGAGGAAAGAGAGAGAACAGGAAGCGGAAGGCGGTGGGAAGGCCATCGGAGGTCCGTCGGGCGGCCATCGGATAGTCCAAAATAGCCCTACAACCACCACGAATTCGAAACAGGGGTTCAAACCTATGGCTATCATAAGGCAATTTTGGGCCGTCCAGCAGCCACACGATAGCCACCTGATGGCCTCCCCACCTCTTTCCACTCCCTCCTCTCTCTCTCCCTTCCCCTCTCTATCTCTCTCCCTCTCTTCTCGCATTTTGTCTCACAAAGGACCGTGGAGCCCGGAAGGCCTCAACGGCCCTCCGACAGCCTCCATAGCCCTCCAGTGGCCACCGCTGGTGTCTCCATTGGCCTCTCTTTCCTTCCCTCCCTCTCTCTCTCCCTCCCCGCTCTCATTATCTCTCTTTTCCTCCTCAATTTCTCTCATTTCCAGATCGGTTCGGGCCCAATATGGTCCGATATGGGAGCATACCCACTTCTATCGCCAGCTGATCGGCACGGGATATGGTTTCAAGTCGACAATCCTTGCAATCTATGGTGCATCACAATTAGTGACAAACCGGTTCAAATAATGGGGATAGATTAGCATAGGATATTGAAAATCATATACCTAAGGAACAAAAAACTCGATCATTCGTTTCCATGAAACAATTTGACCTTGTAATGGACTTGTTCATAATGATCTTCACTGATCTACTGTTTCATCATTGAGATGTCAGATGAAGCTTCGCCTTCAGTTTCTTGACTGTTGGTCAAATTTAGTTGCCTCACATAGTGGATGTCATGATATATTCTCATTGATTCTCAACCATCCATCCACCAGTTTTTTTATTAATTGACCATTTTGTCACAAGGTTTCAATGTCCCAAAACCCATACAAATGCCAGTTTCATGATATAGTGTCGATTGTACTACACCATTCCAATGCAAAGCTGACATCATTCCATTTTGGTGGTTTACCATCAGCTAGACAATTATGGGCAGATCTTGGGGATCAGACCCTGAAGCAAGCTCAAACAATTTTGTTGGCACTGCTTATATGAACCACGAAATATCTATGAATGCCTAAATCAATTTCCATGGTCAATCAATTGTCAACTTCCGAAACCAATGCCACCAAGCTTTGGTGGTTTGGACCTTTAAAATATATGGCAAGCTCAAACCATTTTGTTGGCACCGTTTATATGAACTATGAAATATCTATGAATGCCTAAATCAACTGTCAACTTCCTAAAGCAATGCCACCCAGGTTGGTGGGTTGGACCTTTAAAATGTATGGCCTACAATGCCATACAGAGTAGGTTGAATTGTCCCAAACTATCTGGTTTCGGGAGTACTAAACCAAAACAGTCAATTATGGGCAATAAGAGGTCTAAATCAAGATGAGCCAAGCAGAACCACTAAGTTTGGAGCAGTTCAAGCAGTCTGCCACAATAATTGGGGGATTGGGATGAGGCCATGAAGGCCTCCCATGACTTCCCATTAAAAAAAAAAAAAAAAAAAGAGTCGGGGGTAAAAAGGAAAAGAAAGAGGGATTTCTTGCTGAATTTGAGGCTAAACCCCATCCAAAACAGATATAATCCCCTCCATGATCCCCATTCCTCTCTTTTTCATACTTGACATAGGCAAAAACTTGGAAAATGAGGGGAAATCATGCAAAGATTTTGGTTTTTCAGCATGATGTCATGATATACTGTAGATCTAAGGATGACCTACATATTGAAAAAGAAATCATAATTTTTTCATTGATCATGTAATTTTTTAGATTAAAAAACATATTTTGAATTAAAGAATAATAAAAAATAAAATAAGATTCAAAAATCTTCTGAAAAATTGGTGGCATATTGGAGGTAATGCATGTTACTTGCGATCTTATTTAGATATGAATTTAATTTGGGCATGGTTATGACTACTCAAGACTAAGCCCAATTTCAGATAAATTTCAAATATAAGTAGCTACAAGTGCATGCCCTTAGATTGAAATAAATATAGGTAGTACCTAGTAAGGTTCTACATCAGTCCAAATTAAAATTAATTTTCCAAATATCTTATAGTTAAATACTAATTTATTATTTAAATATCACTTAAAAATATTTAGAAATTATAAACATTATGAAAAATCAGTGATATATATAGATAATGCAGATATATTTTTGGAAACACAATATAAATTATCTAATTTTCAAGCATTCAATTAATTAAATAATTATTAATTCAACTAAAAATCATGAAAAGTTATGAATATCGGTATTTGGGCACATTTTCTAGAACAATAAGCAAAGATTTTAAGTAGCATTATAAATTATCACAAATTTTAAGCGAAATTAAATTGTAAAAGTGGCTATTTTAAAAAATATAAAATTTTATTTATTCTTTAAAAAAATGTAGATTGACTTTACATAATTTATGAAGATGAATGAGGTTATGACATGCATTCTTCAAACTAGTAGAAATTGATCCAAGGAGGAAAAATGAGGACACTAACATAGGTTAGGACCAGCATGATAATTTAAGGCCTTCACAACTAGAGCAAGTGGTGCGATGCAAAGTTGTGGGAGAAAGATGATGAGCTTGAACCAACATCTAACTGATGGTTGCCTTGGTATGGCTACTTATAAGAAATGTCCACCAAAGGTCCCATAATTGATAAAAAAGTACTTTGCCGAACAAGAGTGTACCGACCATAGCTCAATATATGCTTGTTCAACTACCAAACAAGCCAAAAATAGTTCAGGATTTTGAGCTCAACAAGTAACCGAGCTAAACATAGCCCAAGCCTAGCTCACTTGCATGCAGGTTAATATAGCTCAAAATTAGATATTTAATTATTCATTTATATAGAATATTATTTTTGATTATTTACAAATTAAAGGTAATTTCGCATTTACTTTAAATTATTAGTAAACTTTACTTAAGGAATAAAATCCATAATTGGTAGATCCAAATCTAATGCCATACATACTTATTTATTAATTGGAATTTTTAATCCATAATTGGTAGATCCAAATCTAATGCCATATATACTTATTTATTAATTGGAATTTTTAGTTTTACATCTAAAGAATCAATGGAATAAGTGGAAATCTACAGCAGTCCACCACTTTCCCCTTTTTCGAATATTCCAGCCATTACGCCAACCCTTCTCTCATTTTGTTGAATCCCTCTAATCTCCAACTCCACCTCTGCCTCTCTCCCCCCTTTTCTAACCCGAACACCAAGAGCTACTCAGGCTGAATAGAGTGAGCCTTCTCATGATGTCTCCTTCCATTGTGACCGTGATTGTAGCTTTGGATCATTCAAAATTGTAGAGATGAGAGGTAGGAGATATAGAATTTCATTTTCTCCCTTTTTTCCCTCTACTTTTGAAAGAAAAGAAATTGGAGATGGAGCATTGGTATCTTCCTCTTTCTTTTTTCTTTATTTTTCCTCTACCATACCTAAAAGCCCAAGCTTGAGAAACTATTCAAGCTAAAGCTCGAACCAGCTCAACATAAAACGAGCCAAGTTTGAGCTCAGCATCTCTAGCCCAACTTGAGCTTGAGTTGATGTAAAACTAGCTCCACACAATTTTGAGCAGAGCTTGAGCTGACCCAGCTCACTTATGTTTGGCTTGTTTACACCCCTAATCTAGTGATCAAATAAAATTAAATCTAGATTTGGTAAAGTTTCCCTAATTTCACTGGTTAGCATGATATAATGTTTAGATTATCAATGAAATTTCAGAAAGAAGTACATGGAAGAAAAATTAACCAGCTTAGAATGCATTTCTAACTTAACTATGGCTTCAAATTGGTCAATCTGATGCAAATATCCCTATAGCAGTATGTTCCCTCTACTTTTCTTTTCCACCTTCAAATGTCTGAAAACAAGAAAAAATCACCCTTTAACTCACTTCCTTAGCGGTACTTAGATGTACTGCTCAGTTTAGGAAAGGTCTGACTCTGAGATCATCTAGGACAAAACAGCATAAATCCAACCCTAAACCACTAGATCCACCCTTGGTTTGTGCAGCATGTGGGTGGTTTCGATAGCTTTTGCATGAACCAAGCCTCCATGCTTCCAAACGAAGTCTCCCTGCTTCCAAACCAGGGGTCCCTGTATCAAGAAGGCCTTGGTATGGTATGTATCAATAGATAGATGCTGAATCACTTAATATTTCAAACCTTGCTAATAACCAAGTCCCCTCAATTTACACCTTGGTCCAGTGTCACTAGTGATATCATATAACTCCATGTCTGTACCTCTAGTCACATGTTGAGATGGTATTTACGAAGAGCACTTATTTCAACCTATTTTCTCAAAATGTTAATGTAGAATACAACTACAAATTCTTGTGAGCTTCATGCAGAAAAGCATGGTCTATAGTAGCTTTTATCAACCATCAGACTTTTCAATTCCAAATTGAAAATGAGATAAGCCCACTTGAATTTCATAGCACACCACAAACTAGAATCTCCATTTCCCCAGCTTAGGTAACCCTCTATTATCCTCCCTTGGACACTTTCCAACTAGGGAAAGATTCTGACCGCTAATCAACGATCTCTCATCTTGAGTCAAGGAGAGGCTTCTTTGATCACTCCATTTGCTTGGTCCAAAAAGAAAGTTTGAAGATGTTTGGACATACAATGCATAATGAACCTCCTTTCGAAAGGAGATTTCAAGGTCTCACAAATGCACCATGTCATGGTGTATTGTACCAATACATGGTATGCCATTAAGGTGCTGATTCCTTAAATCTAGAAATGGAGAGGGGGAAGCAGGGCATAAATAGAGTGGTGACAAATGTGCTAGAAGTGCCGACAAGGCTGATCAATGAGGGAAACCAGCGTCGAGGGTGATTGAGCAAAAGGAGGAGACAAGAGAGAGCAAGAGATCGGAGAAAAGAAAGATCCGAGCTGGATCTGAGCTTTCTTCAGCCCACCATCTCCATCACCGTGAGAGATAGACACGCACTGATGGCCATGCAAGGCTCCGAACAACCAGGGCAGCATGCTCATGGAATTGTTGTGGATCACTCACCGAAGAGAGGTGAGGAGAGAAGGGATAAATCGGGAGAGGAAAAATAGGGGATTGAAGGATTTTTTAGATTGGGAGAGAGCAAGGGCGTCGAGGGTTATGTTGGCTCGAAGTGGGCAAAACCAATCAAAATCAAAGTGTTTCATACCGACCTGTACTACCCCATATGTGACTGTACTAGTAAGATATTGGTTTGTCACCATGGTTCAGTTTGGTATATGAGCCAAATCGGTCCGAACTAAGTAGAATCATCACATACTGCATAGTTTCGAACAATATTATGGGTGGGAGTAAAGAAAAAAAAAATGTTATGTCTCGATATGGGATGTTTACGTACTGTACTGAACTAGCAATGTACCGACCAGTATGGTTGTCAAGACTAGATTTGTGGACCTTAGTCAAAACTGGTCTGAACCAACTAGCATCGGGCACATATGCTCTGTTCGGACTAATAATCATCAATATTAGCTGTGCCCTAACTCATTGCCACATTGATTCAATATCATATGCCCCCAACTAGGTAGTTTGGGTTGGTTATGTGTACCTCAGAGAATTTCTTAGGTCCTCTTTAGAGTTCATCTCCGCTCAACACAGCATTATGTTCCTCCATAAGCATACAACTATCCTGCCTTAAGGTCTCTCAAGGCTTTTTTCTAAAGACATGATCAACTCTTTTGTAATAAGACATCACAACAAGCAGAGGTGGCAACCAATGGGCTTGATAGGGCTCGAATTGGGCTAAGTCCATATATCAAGGGCATACTGACTCGACCAAAACCTACACCCATGTTGAAGTAGGTCAAGAATGATTGACCCAAACCTGACCTATGATCAACACGCCTGACCCACATCCGACCTGCTAAGCCTTTTCATCAATCTAGGCACATTATTTTTGGGCTTTTTATTGCATGCTTAGGGCTGATAGCAAGGAATGCTAAACCAACCCCGAAGTGAACTGATGCTAACTCAGAATAGCCGGCCACGTAGGTCAGATCAGAATCTTCGGATTATAAATTGCTCTGAATCCAATACTTCAAATTCAATGCTTTTTTTTCATTGAGACATCCATGCCTCTTCGGGAACCTTTAGGGGATTTCTCTCCAGCTCTCTCTGCTCTCACCAACACACAATCCCTCATTCATTTTGCCTACTCACCATTAACAATTGATCCCTTCTCTAGGATCTTATCTTGACATCGATCCATGCAAGATTGCTCCCCAACCTCATCCTCATTGACAATGTGTCCACCCTCACCTCTACCGCCCTCTGCGCAACATTGAACCATCCTCTCTCTCTCTCTCTCTCTCAAGTAAGCGGGGGCTCTCTCTCTCCCCCCCTTCCTCCCCCTCCCTCCCTAGCCTGGGGTTTCATCTTGACATTGATCATCGCACAATTGCTCCCCATTTGTTCCCCAACCTCATCCTCATCGACAACATCACCACCCCTGCCTCCACCCTGCTCTCCAATGGCATCAAAACATTCTCTCTCTCAAGTGAGTAGTGACCTCTCTCTCTCTTCCTCTCCTTCCTCTCCAGCCCTCCCTCTCTTCCTAGTGCTCCATCTCCCCCTCCCTCTCCATGTTTCACTATGCTCCAAGATGATAAGGACAGACCCGCACTGTACCATACTGTAATGTAGCTGAGGCAAACCCTGATCGATTGGCTATGTTTTTTTCATATTATATGGATTACTTTTACAATAAGTTAATTTCTCAAAACCATTTTAGTTATATTACAATAAATGTTGTTTTGGAATTAGAAACTAAACATATTGACAACAAATACACTACAAACCCTATACCATCTATTCTTTTTCAAAATTACAAGCCATTAGGTCAACATCTGAAGGCTTATAACCAAGGTATGCTGAACCGGTACCGCCGGCTATATCGGTCGGCCGACGGTACGATTTCGTACCGTACTAAACCGACGAAGACGACCCGAACTGAAAGAAGAAAAAGAGAGAAAGAGAGAAAATAGAGAGAGAGAGGAGGAAGAAAGAAAAAGAGGGAGGGGAAGGAGCCGGCGGGGCCGCCGGAGGGCGCAGTCCGTGCGCGCGGCGCCGCGGGCGTGAAACAGGGGCGTCGCCCCTGTTTCGCGATTTTTTAAAAAAGATAGTTTTAAGTGAAGCCAGCAAATAATTTGCCGGCTTCATGATTTTTATTTTTTTTTAAAAAAAATTATTAAGTCGGCAACGCAGTTGCCAACTTCATGAGTTTAAAAAAAAAAAAAAAAAAAATCGAAACAGACCGTCTGTTTCGAAAAAGAAGAAAGGGGCAGAGCCATGGAGGAGCTCCGCCCGCGCCACCGCCCTCAGACCGTCGGCGTTGGCTCGCCGGCCATCGGGGGCCTCGCGACAAAGGCGCCGTCCGTCCGGTAGGTCCCTCCCCCCTCCAAGCGCTCTCTCTCTCTCTTTCTCACTCTCTTGAAAGCCCTATCAGGCGATATAGGGCTCGGAAGCCCTCTGGCAGCCGTAGCCGGCCACCGCCGGCCTCCAGAGGCTCCCACCTCCCTCCCTCTCCTCCTCTCTCTCTCTTTCTCACTTTCTCTCTTTTTTCCTTCCGTACTACCGGTGTACCGAATTTACCGGCCGAATCGTACCAGTTCCCTGTCGGTCCGGTATGATACGGAGTGTACCGGCCGGTTTGGCACGGTATGGCAAACGCTGCTCATGACACTCACTACATAAAGTTATATATCTTTATTTTAAAAAATACTATTACATATATACTCTTCCCTATGACCAAGTAAGTTGAGGGGTCTTGACTCAAACTAAACATGACCTGCAGGTCGGTGTTGGCTGACCTATACCCTAAGTGGGTCCAGGTTGGATCTAGTAAATGGGTCTAGGACAAGATTGCCACCCCCTAACCACAAGTAATACCTTGGAAGCCTTTAGTGATGGTAAAGAGAAATTTTAACATATCAAGAAAGAAATGGTAAAGAACGTGGATTCAAAAATCATCAAATAGGACAGTACCATCTACAGTTCTGCACCCTACTATTTCGTCACAAAATCAGCACTAGTCTGGATGTCAGGATACCAGAACCACCCATACTCACACATACCAGCCATGCTAGTCTGTACCAATACATAACAATGGTATCATACCAACTGTACCAATCGGTACCAACAGCTTTTCATTCCTTTTGATGCTGCAAGTTTTGTTATATCTGTCAGAACTATAACATTCCGATAATGTTTCATTCTGATAAAAAAAAGGGTCCAGAGTTCTGTACCAGTTTATAAAACCTTGTTAAAGATACAAATATCTCAGAATAGTCAGGAAACAAAAGGTGGCAAGTC
Organism: Elaeis guineensis; assembly: GCF_000442705.2. Lineage (NCBI taxonomy): Eukaryota > Viridiplantae > Streptophyta > Magnoliopsida > Arecales > Arecaceae > Elaeis > Elaeis guineensis. The sequence goes on from NW_027332420.1 coordinate 2,818,354, forward strand.
TTCAGCAGCTATATGATAAACAAGGCATAGAGTTAAGCTACAGTGCAAATTACAAAACCTGCAAATACTTAAAAAATAAAAAAGTAAGCATGGAAATACAAAAATAGAACATATGATAAGTATATTGTACAGAAATAGGTAGAAGTAATCACGAAAAGTTAAGCTATGATATGATATTTGTCTGACATCTTGGGAAGATAATAATCCTCAAAATATTGTAAGACTAAAAGTAATGTTTAAAGGATATGTAGCAATATAGTTCAGTAATAAAAAAAATACTGAATTGCTTTTGTCAAATATGTGCTTGCTAAGAGTGCAACCAATACTTACCCACAATTATACACAACATTATGAATAAGATTGATGCTGCTCCGCTGATCTATGATGGGTATGAAGCACTCCTCCATGACTGCAAGAGCAACAGCAATCTTGGAGTTGCATTCATCCCATTGGAGTGGCACACACTGTTCCTGAGTATCCTCATCAAAACGATGAATAATACTCCATGAGAATCCTGCTTCCAAGTCATTCTTGACACCCAGAATCTTGTGCAATTGTTTGTACACCTGTAGCAGTAAAAAAACAAGTATCAAAGTGATCCCTATAATGCATAAGGCAGCTTCATGGTAGAGAATAATGGTTCCACCAAAGTTTGTATACAAGCAGAATATGAGTCCCTGTTGCAAAATTGGAAGAATGATTATAGCAAACAAAATGCAAGTTGCCAAATGCCAGAATGAAACTAGTTTTTTTCTTTTATATCCAATTGTTGTTCTTAGGTATATCAAACCAGTTTGGACAAGGCATTTGAAAAAATGAAATTTTTCCAGCTAAAGATCACATGTTCATATCACATAACAACAAGGAATACCAGAACTCTTTTTTCTACCTCAATTTTAGGAGATGGAATAATCAACTGATAGAGGATAAACTGAAAGATGGATCCAGATGTTGAAATAAGCATAAAAAAACAAGCATCAAAGTATTTTAGGTGTCTCAATAGAGTGCAAGATTCAAATGGTATGCAAGCCTTTTAAAAATATAACATGTTTTTGCATTTACAAACTAGATCCTCAAACATGGATAGTAACCTATCAAACAGTTAGCTTTGTGAAAATGGTTGTAATCCCAACAACCAATGAAATGTTTGTGTTACTCTTTATTGAGATCAAATTTTCTTTTTTGCATCAATTATTCTGCAAGTATGATGCATGTAATTAATAGTCTAATTCAAGGGGAAGAACAATAGCAGATGATTGTGATCTAATCATGTTTGTTGGGCGTGACCAAGGTCTGATATACCATGGTACAAAAGCATAAGGTTACACCAGGGTATAATATGTACTGCAGTACAACCCCGTATCCACTCATGGTTTATCCAAGGTTTGAAATATCATAGTATGATACATTATTGTACGTCCTCAAACGTGCCTCAATACATCAAGATAGGGGGTGTCTTGTATCATGATGGTCAGTTTTCAAATCTAGTATTTGAAATTTTGAATGATTCAAGTAAAAGGAGAATTTGGTGAATGCCAGTGATTTCATCATCCAATGAAAAGTTGGTATTTGATACGTTGCAATCAGATTATTGTTTAAATTGACTAATACATGCTTCCAAATTTTTGAGTTCATCTCTAAAACAATATCTAAAGGGCAAGAAAACTAATAGGGGTATATAACAACTGATGAGAATGGTGTGTTTACTAGAGAAGTTACCATTTTAATGGAATAGCTTCAACCATGGTTCTCATCTTGCAAATAGTAGACAAGTACTTTACACACGTTGTGACAAATTACAAGATCTCTTTTACATGAACTACAAGAGATCTTCAAGTTCATTAATGACAAAACTAGTACATACGCACATGCAATGCACATTAAATGAAAAGGCTAAAACACTTATTTAAAATAATCAGTAAAGAAATATTTCAGTTTTGTTTTGAAACTCTAATATTTGCCTTAGTTTTACGTAACATTTAATAACTTACGAAGAAAAGGTTCCTCATAAAGTGAGGGGTGAATTACTTGCACAAAGTGGAAAGATTCTAAAATTACTATCCTTACCAATATGAGGAATGCACCATAGCTTCTATTCCCATACAACGTATCAAGCATTTGAGATGCATCCATAAATAAACAGTAAAAAAGATTTTTAGCACGAACCAACACCAAAAACCACCCACAAGTACGAGATGCATATATGGAAACAAGGGGATAATTTGCACGATAAGCACCTACAACAAACATGTTAATTCAAGATTTCTGTCCAAGTCCTGTATTGTGCATATGAAAAGCTAACATGTTTTGACTGGGTGGGCCACATGTGCTAGGGCAATCAGCATCTATTAAAAATTTACTAAGAATTAAGTGGTTTGCATGCTCATACTCAAAGCACATGTTTCCTACAAACTCAAAGCACATTTTATAACAATTTTAAAATAACAACTTGTTTACACCACATCTTAACTTAGAGCGAAAGCTTAAAGGCTGGTTAGACAGCAGATAAATAGCAGCACCAGGAGTAATAATAATAAGAGGCTCTAACCATTGTAAAGGATGAGAATTAAGGTCTGATTTGACAGGACAAATGCAGAGGTCAATAGTTAGAGTCAAGAGTGTTGGATGATACTACTTACATCACATTTCAATCAATGATATGAAGATCAGCTAAGATAATGCCACATGGTAAGGCTTGAGGAAGGCCAAATGACAGTCAAAAGATAGACTAGAAAATGACAACGTAGGCCAATCAAGTCACCACATGGTATCACATAAAGTAGGCCGAATGACATTTAGAAAGTGTCAGTTGGACTAGGCTGAGTAGGTGGTCACTTGAGATACAGGCCGAGTCTCTAGGATAAGTGGTAAAACATAGGACAATTGTAAGCATAGCCAACCTTAAAAGCTTAAGTGTTGAAATATAGGCCAACTGTACTCTTTGTTATTCAGGCAACTAAGTCATCAACCTAATACAGGGTAGAGACCCCAGAGCAAGAAGTGAGAAGCAGAGATCATTACCGAAAGTTCAGCATGTGGGAAGTGGAGACAAATAGTTAGCAACTAGAACTAGCAGCAGCAACGGTCACAAGAAAATGGCTGAAGTGGTGCAAACCAGATATGACAGGTGTCAATACTAGAGGGGCACAACTGTCTAATGGTTACAAGAATTGATGTATAAATGCCTAATTGTAATCTAAAAGGCCCTTCACTAATCAAATGACCAATACTTCATTTTATCTCCTAGTTGCTTTTCTTTATCTTTAGTTATCCTTTAGCTCATAGTCTTTAGAAGAGCGGCATAGTTACAAAACCTTTCCTTGAGAAGGTGGTACCTTAATGAAAATCCTTGAAGGTCAGAGCAATAGAATCCACAAACATCCAACCTTTCCTGTTCAGATACCAATGGCACACCCATGCATCGATCCAGCCCAGTCATAGACTTGTTCTCCTTGTGATGCCATTCCTATAGGGAAAAAGAGGAGCAATAAGCTCTCTGGCATGCCCAGTAGGACATCGATAGAAACTACAATGTTGCCATCGAAAAGGTGTGATGTTCAACCATTAGATTCTGTGGGAAAGTCCGACCCACAACTCTGCAGACGAACATCGAATGCCCCAGGCTACACCATCCAGACAGAATCCACAAGCTTAACTTGGAGTAAAAGTTCTCCGCAAACAGATGAACTCTAGTCCTCAGGAGGATCCGGGCATGAAGGTTAGATTCCTCAAGTGGGATTAGTTGAGCCCATAACCGGTCCTTGGTACGACATGCTCTCATGGTTCAGATTCTATATGAAAGAAAGCCAGCAAGATTTACTAGAGGCAATGATAAGCCAAGTAGCCACTGCATTGAAGTCATTGTAAAGCAGCAGGAGTCTTCCTCAACTCTCATGGAAAAGCATGTCAAAGAGCTTGTCTTATGCTCTTTAAGCAATACCACGTGCAACACTATATACCAGTCAATCTTATGAAGAATATGGTCGATAACATTCCTTGTATGGCAAGTAAATCAGTTGATCATTTTCTACCGTATGGAAGTGCAAGGATACCAGAGAAGCCTGACCTTTGAAAATGTCCTATGAAAAAGAAAAGGCTGAATTTTGCACTAAAGAACACTCAGGGTCCAACGACCTAGGTGATGAAGATGATGCTTCACCAATGAATGGGAACCTTTTGAGTCAAGCCCAATATGTTATCATAAATGCTCCAGTTAATATCAAGCTAGCTCTAGAACCCAGAACAAAGTTCAACAACCCAGATCCACAGCTAAGTATAAGGAGGAATTATATTGGTGTGGGGTTGTCTCAGACCAAATTCTTGTGCAAGAAATTGGTTGTACTTCATGGAATGGTATCTCCATGGATGGAGGTCCCGGTATCTCCAGAAAATGGAATGCCCTACTGTCCTATTCTATCCCGACAATGGTCTCGATCATGCATCCAGTAGATATCCTCCATCTTCCTCCCCTTCTTCTTTTCTTCCTTCCTTTCTTTTTCTCTTTCTTTTCTTTCCTTCTTTTCTTTCTTTTTCTTCTAACTTCCTTTCTTTCCTTTTCTTTTTCTTTCATTATCTTATCCCTTCCTTTCTTTTTTACATTTTCTTTTTCTTTCTCTTTCCTTTCTTCCTTCTTTCCTCCTTTCCTTTTTCTTCTCTCTTCCTTTCTTTCTTACATTTTTCTTCTTCTTTGTTCTTTTCACTTTTGCCCTTTCCTCATCTTCCTTTCTTTTTTCTCTCTTTTTTCTTCTCTCCCCGCATAGATGAGTTTTGGAGTCCCAACCCCATCCCGGTTCTCTTTTCTTACAGAAACAAGACAGGATCGTTAGGATGCCCCCATCCTATTGGGATGTAAAACCTTAACCATAACTATAGTATTAAACCAAATATCATGTAAACCTTTCAATCCCTACTGTTTTGGTTCCATACTTTGGATCACCAACAAGCATAACATGACAACACTCTAATGGTTATGATTTAGTATCAATGCTTAAGGATTATCTAATCAAAAACCTTCAATTGGATGCTTTCTCTACCATAGCCAACCAAGAAAAGTAAGTTACTACAAGCAATTCCAAAAGTCATACATTTTCATATGGTACAAAGCATTTGAATTACCGGTTCTGATCAGCATACTGAACCTTACTAGTATAGTACAGCACTACAACACACAATATGACTCTCAATGCCAGCATCACATATTGAGGTGGGCACCATAAGTTGATACAATACTAGTACCACCTTAGTGGTAGGGTATGAGAAGGGTGGTATGCATTGATAAATCCAAAGAATCATACTTTTTCATATAGTACAAGCATTTGAATTACCGGTCTCGATCCCCAAATTGAACCTTACTAGTATGGTGCAGTAGTATTCCACTGTACAATATGCCTATTAGGGCCACCACAACAAAAGTGAATACTGTACCATGTGTTGATACGGTATCATAATTAGGTGCACATTGGTACCACCTTAGTGGTATGGTGTGATAAGGGCAGTATGCACCTGTGGGTAAATCCTTGGCATAAATTCTGAAGTTGCCCGTTTGTTCTCTTATAAACCCATACATGACTTAACAAATGAAGGACCAAGGCTGAAATATTACATTTTGGCACAAACTAAAAATAAAAGATAAGTAGCTTTATTTAATGGTGTCATAATGACATGATCTTTATTGTGTCATACAAATCTTAGTGCTTCCCTATGCAAATGGTGCAAACTAAGGGCAAGATCAAATCTGCAAAGCAGTTGCTTGGAGCCTTCATTATACACACCATAAGGATTGATTTTTAGATGTTAAATTATTAAAATGACACAATAAGGTCCCAAAAGAGAGCATCAGAAATCTCATGCTACCATAAGCTGACCCATAGCCTCAGAAACCAGTCTATGCCACTGCATATGCACAAGAACCTCCATAGCTGCTTTGCATAAGGGTTTAGGCAGCCCATATATGTGGATGGCCTTCAACGTACACACACAAATGGCCCACATATGCCTAAGCCACCTATGCAGATTCTCTTCTCCTCATCCACTTTCTTTACATTTTTTATCATTTTTCTTTTTTTTTTTTACTCGCTTATTTCTAGTTTTCTAATTTGTCCATTGATATGAATTCATTTATTTTGGAAAACAAGCCACATAGGCCCCTGCTTAAGCAACATTTTTCTCGGGTACTATCTAATATCTTGACCATCTAAATAATTTGCTGCTTTTTAAGGTTCACCATCTCGGTACCAGACCAAATACCAGTACCATCTTATTACAGTGTCGATATGTGGTTCGGTACAATACAAGATGGTATATCGAGTGTCCATATAGTATGAGACACCATACTAGTTCGGTACTGATACACTATACTGCACCCCGTGCCACTTGGTATGGAGCGGTTCGATACTGGTACACTATGTTGCATCCTGTGCCACTTAGTATGGAGTGGTAGGCAGACCATGCACTTTTAGAAACCTTGATTTCAATAAATCTATGATGAAACTCGGTGATTATTGTAAGGTTTTTACAAGTTATTTTCAATACCCAAAAGCAAAGCTCCATACTATGGAGGAAATAATGCAGCATCCAGTGTTTGTAAAGAAGTTCCTCTGATCTTTCATAACTTATAAAATCCAGAAAGCATTACATCTCAGTTATGTGCAAGGTGTTGGAGGAAAACAAACCATCACTGAGCTGGGCTAGAAAACAATCCCGAATTCCTGACTTGTATATAAACAAACATCTAATAATGCTGCATACTGAAGATGAGTACTGGAATCAATACTTCAGAATTCAAGTTATGCAGAAGCTAGCAAGCCTAGGTTAGCACACTTGAGTATGTAGAATAGTTAAAATAGTTTCATAATTGGCTAGAGACGTTCCAGATTTTCTACAAGCAATTTACAAATTTGATAGAAGAATATAATTGATATCATATGAACTGAATGGATTGGGATAATAAACATCAACAGCATAAAATTATCGGGGATACCTTTCTGCAGCTCTCCCCACAAAATGAAGTTTCAGAATAATTGGAACCAACAGAGATAGCATCCGCCTCAGGAATACAATTTTGATGATCTACAAAATATGCCAATAAATTTAATCATATTTTGCCACCTATCAAGGTCTAAAAATAGAAAAATTACAAAGAACATACAATTAAGAATATGATAAAGAATGCTCACATTTTTTCCCACACTGTGCACACAAGAGTAATGGACAAGGAGGTAAACTACTTTCTTGAACAGCAGGAGAAACTAACCCACAAAACCTGCATGAACAGTTTGTACAGTGCCAATCTCCAGCAGGTAGCATCTACAAAAAGAATGGTTAGGAACTCAATGAAAACAACTATACTGCTCCAAACAAGACCAGGATGAGAGTGATGATGCAGGAAATATGAAAAAGAAAATAAAAGGTCCAGAAACCAAAGTTAAAGAAATTTCAATGGGGGCCATAAAAAAATACTGGCTCTAGGTAACCTTCTTTTTCCCACTCCTCTCAATTTCTTTCGATATTATAAGCAGTTTCATAAATGTATAGAGTACCTATTTTCCCGTACCTCAATGCCTAAGCAGTCCAAGTGGAAAGTTGAAGGACAACCATCGCAACAGATCAAGTCACCACCATCTCCACAGATGCCACAGGTATCATCATTTGGATCATCATCATTAATATCTACATTGTAGAATCCCTGCCTTTCAGATTCATCCTGTTTTTCCCATGCATTTAGCTGACACTGCAACAGTGAAAGTCCAGAATCCTCCACGTATACATTTTGGTATGGTTGATGAAGTTTGCTACCAGCATGAAGCTCAAACTTTGATACAGTAAGAATTTTACTACAGCAACTGCAACGAATGCCCTCTCTAGTGATCCAACCCTGTAGCTTTGCTCGTGTTTTCTTCTTGTTCATGTACTTCACTTTTCCATTTTCAGGCACCACTCCCAAATCTATCATCCATGAGAGAACGGTCCGTTTCCAGGCATATGGAACATAATCATCAATCTCAACCTCTGTCTCTTGGTTAGCACCACGAGCCAACAGAGCACACCCTCTCTGTTTATTTCTTCCTGTTTGAAGATGTTTATGAGCTGTGGAGACACCAATGCATGAAGTGCAGTTTGACTTTTTTCTCCCTTTAAGTCCTGTAATTTTATGTTTTAAAGGTCTATTGAGGTCTCTCATCTTAGATGTTTCCTTTGTCTTTCTGTTTGTGCTATCTCCAACTCTGTTTTCAGATTCTTCAAACCTCACTTTATGTCCTCTCTTGTTCACCACCTTCCTCCTCAACATACTCAGTTCCTTCACCGTTATGGCAGGAGACTGAAAACTTGTCCCTTCAAAGTTGGGACTGCTCCCAGAATGCAAATTAGATGACTTTTCAAACATATCCTTGCTTTCATCATCATGTGCACAATTTAATTGATCCTGAAACACCTCATAAGCCTTTGTAATTGACCAATATCCAGTCCCTTGGGGAGATATATAAACAGCATCTTCATACTTTCTGTTCTTCCTAGGCCTTAAGTCGATCCTCCAACCAGCATTCAAAAGCATCTTCCTTATCTGATCTCTAATCTTCTGCTTAGCAGTATTACGACCTACACTTGCTTCACTCATATTCTGCTTGGTCAGAAGCGGAGTCTTCAAACTAGAGCTACTCTCCCCTCTGATGACAAGGTCAGTCTTGCCATGTGACACATCCAAATTCTCTGATTCTCTTTGCAGAGATACAATTTTTCGCTCAGACTTTGACTCATGGAGTTTGTTTTTCTCAGATGAAGGAATTTTTTCCTCGTTCAACTGAATTTTACCTATTGCATTGGTGGAAGTTGATTTGTTAAGGACTTTTCTTCCTCCAGAAGTGAAAGATTGCGTGGATGTATCTGTGGAACTCGATTCTCTTTGTGGGGATAACATTTGGTGCTCTGATTTAGGCTCACAAACTTTGTCTTTCTCTGGTGAAGAAATTTTTCCTTTGTTCAATTGCTTTTTGCTTGGCACATCCGTGGAACTTGATTTTCTCAGAACTTTTCTCTCTCCAGAATGGGCAGGTTGCATAGTCATATGGAGTTTAGCAATGCCAGGGGACCCTAAAGTTTTTGATCTTTCTTCACCACCCCTTTGGTTATGGACTTTCTCAAGCCCAGACACCTTCTTGTTACTTGGTAAAAACCTCAGAACACCACCTTTGCCTTGAATCCTGACACCTTTCTGTAGCAAGATACCACCCTCCAGTCTCTTGTCAGCATTTGCAGCATGGCCTTTATGTTTTGAGATCCGATGAGTTTGACAACCCAGACGTTCCTTCCACCTTATTTTTTCCGCTTCTGACTTGCTAATCTTGCCACTCTTAATAAGATTAGACAGCGTCTGTTTTTGTTTCATGTCATCCCACTCCTTACCAGCAGGAGAAGTTGGTCTAGAGCCCAGAGCCCGACCAATGCTAATATCTCCTCTTTGATTACCACATTTCGAAGAATCAATTTTCAACTTTTTATCACCCATTACCTCAATTTTATCTCTGCCACGTTTCAAAGAATCTATTTTGATGTTTTTCGGAGGGATTTCAGAATCAGATGCTTCTCTCCTCTCTTTCTTTAAAGCTAAACCGGTCATTCTTTTCTTATCAGTGACCGCTACTTCCCTTTGTTTCTCAGCATCAGACATCATAGCCTTCTTTCTATGCACCAAAATCTCGTTTTTCTGATTCATCCGCTTATCTTTCTTCTTTCCAACACTGGAGTTGTCTCCATTCTGATCAACTCCGTGATCAATTTTCCGGCGAGGACAAATCAGAAACTCGTCCGATTCCGAATCACTTAGGATCAGCCTTCTCTTCTTCTTCTCCTTCCTGATAACCTTGGGTCCGCATGCAGCGTCCGCGGGCCCTTCCCCTTCTTCCCAATGCCCCTCTCTTTCTCCTCGCAAGTCATCCCAATCCCACTTGACCTAATCTCAATACGCAGATGAAAACAATCACTCGAAAACCAAATCCAATCGAGAAAACCGATCGAATCCAGAAATCAAGAAGCCCGTACCGCCACCGCCATCCATCCTGCCCCCAATCCATTAATCAATCGATCAACCAAAGGCAAACAGAAAATAATCACAAAATATCTGAAGCAATAGAACAGATCAAAAAATCCAATAGAACCCCGAAATCAAAACCAAAATCAAGAAGAAAAAAAACCCCGTACCTAGAATTCCAGCAGCTTTCGAGAGGATACAATCGATCTAAAACGAGGAAAGGGGAGAAGAGGGAGAGGAAATCAGGACTCGGGAGGAGAGAGAAAGAGAGAGGGAGAGAGACGAGGAAACAGCGATTTCGGGGGGTTCTTCGGGGAGCTTTTAAACACTTGGTTGGAGCATTGAAGTTGGGCTTCGAGCCGCCCCTCCCTCCGGGCCGGGTGTGGGTTTTTTCCGTGTGTAAAATTTTTTTTTGGCCCCTGGTCTGTCGCGTCTCTTCGGTTTCTTTCCCTCCAGGCTTCGCGCTTCGGCGTGGCCGGCCGGGGGATGGACCTCTGCTCGGCTAAAATAACGACAACAATTAAAGGGACACGATGGACGGCTCTGATATCCCAGTTGGTAGCGGTGAAAGTGGTATAGTTATTATCCATCCGTATTTATTTTGTATCCGAATTAGTTGGATAACGATAGAATTTTGAGAATCGATTAATATTCATATTGATAATATATTTATCAAAAAAATTAAATATAAATATAAATAGATAATCATCCGATTTATATTTAAATATTTAAATTTATATATAATTCTATATAATTTTATATAATATTTATTAATTTTTAAAAAAATATATACAATCATATAAATATGTTATTAATTTGATTTATCATCTATTTAGTAATATCTTTGATTCTATAATTATAAAATTTAATTATTAAATTATATCTATAATTATATCTGTACTTTTAGTATTCAAATTGTATCTGCATCTGTTTAAAATAAATATAGATATGAATTTTTGTATCCGAATAATATTCATATCCATATTTGTATTTGTTAGATAAAATAAATATGGATATAGATATGATAGTATCTGATCCGGTTTCAATTCTACGAGTTAGTATATCTTGAGTTGTCTGGTAAACACATCTTTTTTAATTTTATATATTTAATTGAAATCTTGATTTTTTTTTGAATTGTACTTGTAGTCGTTTGTAAACTAATATTGATGCTGTTTCTCTGGGCAAAAATATATATACTGAATAATTTTTCACCATTGGGACTAAAATTAGCGATCAGGTTGCATTGAGTTAGATACAAGTTAGATCAAAACTTTATCAATCCAAATCTAATTTATTTATTACAAAAGAGTCAAAAATCTATATTCAACCCCAACCTCTTTTTGCAAATAGGTAATCCGACTCGACATACATAATTTAATTATTAGATTTATCAAAATAGGCTAAATAGATTAAACAGACTAAATATTTTTTTAATGGATTAAATAATTTTAGAACAAATTAAATAGGTCTTAAATAGGTTAAATATGTCAAGAGCAAGTTAAACAAGTTGCTGAATTATCAAACAAATCAAAATAAGTTAAACAAGTCAGAGGCCTATACCTGAATCTGATTTTTTTAATAAGCAGGTCTAAATAGCTTGACTCGTTTATGATTTGAATCCATTTATGCGAAATCCAAATCTGCTTAAACTAGGTCAATTGTAGGTTAAGTCATAAATTATCATCCTAATTGAATCAAAATGGTCCTTTCAATATTAAGGACTAGTTTTTTTTGTTTTTTTTTGTCATTTAGTTGATCACCGTACACTTAATGATGATTATAGCTTTTAAACTTTTGTTATTAAGTGACAAGTGCTTCACAATAAAAGAGAAAGGAAAAAATAAGTTCATCTAAGTAATATATTATATGAAAAATTATGAAAACATCTCTTCAAATTTGATTAAGAAATATATATATATATATTATTCTAAAAATTTAAATTTTTCACTAAACAAAATATTTTTTTTAGAATCAATATAGCTCAAACATCCATCTATCTTAGCAATCATTGTCATCCAATTGTCATATAATAACTTAACAGACCTATTCTTTCAATGTCCTTTCCACTACTTCAGAACTGGACTTTAATTTTGGCATGAAGGGGAGAAGATCCCGTAACACTCATGTGACTCCTTTCTCCCTTCCAACTAATTTTTTTCAAAATAAGGTTTCATGGTACGTAGATAATCCTAATTTGGTTGAGTGGGGTGAAGATATAATTAAAAAGGAAGAGGGAGTAGAGTGATAGGGAAACCTTGGAGGGAAATTCATCTAAAGCTCTGAAACCATGATGGCTTTAAGTGAAAACTCCGACCAAAGCTTCTTTTTGTATTGGAACTATAGGTTGAGGCTCCTTTGAAAACCACATGGACCATAGCTAATTGTAGATGATAGTTTTGTGAATGCTTAATGTACAAAGAATGACGCTTGCTGATTTCTAATCTAACTGATATCTCATAAATCTCTTCTAATTATTGATGCAAACAAGAAGAGGATATAGATTTTTTTCCATTACATGATATTCCATCCTCACTATATATGAGAGAGGTCATTAACAAGTTGTATTGCTTAGATAAGAAATCTAAAAGGGAAGATGGATTGAATTTTTTCAAAAAACTTTACAACTATGTGCAACAAAAAACAAATTTTTAGAGTGTATGAGTTGTGTGAAAGCAAATATATGTAGCTAATTAACTCATATTTGAGTATAACAAGCAACACAATTAATAATATCGTAAATATAAAGATTTGTAGCAGTTTGATGCCAAACCAGACACATACACCTACTCTCTAAGGCTCTCTCCTTAAAAATTTTCAATCTACTATTGATATTACGATGAATACAAATATCAAATACCATCTACCAAAACCTCTAGCTTAACCCAAGCTAGTTACTCCATTTTATAGATATGGATAAGCATTTACACTCCATTTTTAAGGCATGGATCAACCTATGTCATCCACAAATATGATGAGAAATAATCAAAAAATAATAAATACAATAATGCTCCCTAATGAGCTAAATTAAAATCAATAAAGCACTCTTTGATTTGTTGGAGAGAAGCTTTCTTTGCATGACACTTAATATTTAAAAAATCTCCAATTAATGCTTTTGAAATGGTAATGAAGAGTATGAATGTGGAACTTAATGCCTCTCTTATTTTTCCTTCAAACTCTTCAATACTCTTACTCTCCAATTAAATATTAAAGCATTTATATCTTCAATAATGATTGGAGCAGATATTTGGACTGTTGGAGAGCTGAAACTAATAGGCCATTATATTCGGACTATATATATAGAAAAAGTTAGCTGTTAGAACTGTTACATATAAAGGAGTCGACTCCTTAGATTAGGATCAACCCTGTTTGTCTAAAGTGGAATCTTAAATTAATTGAAAATCATAGTTTTTTCTTCACCCTAGCACCATTTTGCACTTGACTTTTGGCTTCTTGAGGTCAACTTGTGACTTATAGGGGTCGACTCCTGAAGTGCCAAAATTTTAGCTTTTGTTTTACTATACGACATTTTGAGGTCAACTTTTACCTGACTGGGGTCGATTCTTGACTCGTCCAATCGACTACTGCATGTTAGGGTTGACTGTTATGCTAGAGTTAACTACTTTATGTTTGGGCCAACTCCTAAGATCCTAAATTTTAGTACTTCACTATTTAAGTCCATGGTCGTTCAAGGATTAGCTCCACTCAATTCGGGGTCAACTCTTTCACTGTAGAACACTATTAATCTTGTGAAAATTCTTTCCAACTTAGAAAATTTAACTCTAATGTATCTCTAAGAATTCAAATCACTTGCAATTTATTTAGCTTCCTTGCAAAATAACTTAAGTACTCTAAGAACACACAATTATTAGTATCATATTTTAACATTTTGTACTCATCAAAATTAGTTTTTTGCTTCAACAAGTTGATCCAAAAAAGTCAAATCTAGAAAATAAATTTAGGACTATAAAGCTAGTAGAAACTGTTGGCATAATGCTTAGTTGCTTCTTGGATGGTCAAAGGGCATGTGGTAGCATTGAAGTGGAGTGTTAGGAAGTAGGATGATATGGTTATAGCACAAAGAGCTTTGATCCATAAGCACCTACAAATGAAGTAATAGAGAAGGAAGCGGAAAGTTTTTAAGCTATTGAGTTACAAGTGTTTCTTAATTGAACTTGAAGGGGTTTTTGTATTTTGCCAAGAACATAATGAATCAAAAAGTTAGCTATTTAATGTTAGCTCTATCCTTATCCATGATATTCGCAAACTACAATGATATATTATAGTACTTTTGACATCATAAAATCAATTTTATCTATTAGCAATTCTAGTTTATTATGAAAATTCACTCAACACATTCTAACTTAGATACTACAATTGATACTTAAAACTATTACAAAAACTTATGAGCCATTATTTTTTAGTCACTTATTGCTTTGCAACTATTGACTTGTTTTCCATCAGGAGGAAGGATATGCGCATCTCTAGCTAATCATGCAATCATGAAGGCATACCACCAATATCTAAAATTGGCAAGAGATAGAGGTGGTAGTAGATCCTTTTATCTAAATCTTTAAGAACTTTCACTACTAGGGCACCATCATCTTGTTAGAGGAGTTAGCTAGGGCTACAAATGTAGAGTAAGAACTATGGGCTAAGGGTGAGCTAGGATAAAGCAAGATAAATGAAGATAAATGTAAATATGAAAAAATATCTGATATAATGAAAAATATATAATATGTATTGATTGGCTAAAAGTCATTCTCTAAGATTACATTCTAATATTTACACATCCTCTTATAAATGATCAGGCAATTATCTATTTCTATTATGATATTGTCCACATTGGACCTTTCACTTATGATGTTCTAACACTAGAACCGATCACTCTTCAGTCCCATATTTTAGTAACTATACACATTCTATACCGATCCCTTCACTAAGTTGATGTGCAAATTTTCATAAATTATCATCCTTAATCAACCTCAAGCTTTCCATGATAATTTTTTGCTCAATTATTATGCCTTGAATAACTATTCAACCTATCTTGACCCATATTTCTTCCATTCAATCTGTCAAGCGTTATATGGTATATGTGTGTTGAGCTGTCCCTCAGCTATTCAGTTTGTTCCTTAGGTGCAACCTAAGGTGTCAAAACTTTGACCTCTAAGCTATTAAATTATCCCATTTGTTTGTATACTTGGTTTGAGAGCCCATAATTATTGCTTTGTCCCAATGTTGCCATGTGACCATGCACGTGCTCATTCTTGAGTATTACTATTACTTAGATGTGATATAAATAATGTCCATCACATCTTATCAATTGTTGGTTAGAAGATTGATAGGATGTACCAAATATCATATCTATACTTGCATTAAACATCAGTGCCGATGAAGTATTTCAAATAAATTCTTCTATAGGATTTCTGCGCCTTCTAATGTTTATCTTCACATCTGTTTAAGGTACCGCCCAAAATATTTTCTCTTCCTCCATGAAGTGGCCACATGTTCATATAGTATTGGTTGTTCCTTAAAAATTATTATGACCCAATTTTTGAAGATTCATAATCAAACCAAATCCTGTTGGAATACACCTTAGTATGAAGCACCAATTTCTTGCAGCTTAATTTATTTCTTCATCCTTGTTGTCCCTATAACCTCCATTATTCAGACCTTTGTTGTCACTCTTATTTTTTCTTAGACCACTATCCATCAAAATGAATCTGGAGGCCCTTCAAGTTATTGCTCAGAGGAGGTGTGATGAATTTATGTTCGAGATCCTTGGTTGACCAAGATCTATCCTTGCAATCTTTGGAAACAATGAATTTACTGCACAAAGCTTTTGTGTGGAAAGCAAATAGCCTTCTAGACATCTTTTTTCCTTTCAGAGTTTCTCCCTCTTTGCTAGCCAGTTTTTGATGCTTACTACTCTATGCTTCTAGTCTCCCTAAACTAATTCACTACATCTTAATTATGAGATATCTTGCCCCAACTTTTTGGATTTGGGAGTATGCCTAAATCTTAGACCTACTAGTGAGGTGTTTTATGCAAACATCCTATCAAAATTCCTAAGAATGACTTTGGTCTAAATTTTAGCAAAATAAGCAATTGTACCTCTTACATAAAGGCTTTTTGCCATTGAGATGAATTGGTCTCCTTACGAGAATATCATTCATCATTGTCGAGCTTTGTAAGCTCCTTTGTTCTTGATTAGTCAAAACCATAAAAGCACACAGTCGACTGGCCATTACCTTAGATGAAAATTGACCTATATTTTGGCATCGTTGGTTTTGGCCTACCTATATCAAAGCATAAAGAATTTTACCTCTAGCATTTGGAGTTGTGGAGGCTCTTATAGATCTTCCAATTAAGCTATATGTGTATTTTTTGAAGATCCATACTGCTAGAGGTGGCAATGTCTGACCCAACCCGCCAATCCAACACGAACCCAAGCTAAATTAGTAGGTTTGGGTTAGGTATTTTTGGGTCGGTTCGGAAATAGGTCGACCTGTTTAAGAATCAATTGGGTTCGGATCATTTTGGGTCAACCTGCCTAACCTGAAAATGATTTGATTTTACCTATTTAATTTTTTCAGGTTGGGTAGGTTGCCCAACCCGACCCAATCTAAAGGTCTTTCACTTTTGTAGGTGTGTGGGCATGCTACTAGTGTTGATTGTTCTCGACTGATCCAATGGTTTAGTTCCATCAGAAACATGCAACCACTCTATTAGCAAAGAGTTGCTCCAGGATAAAGATATGATTGGGTCCATAACTATTAGGTGAGGGACCCAATGATGGCCTTGCACCTGCTTATAAATAGTGGATTAGATTTAACTAAGGAGTATGGTCAATAACTGTTAGATGAGTCCACATAACTTAGCAAACAAATCACTACAACATGCTTAAAAAGTATCTGGACAAAGAGTTATCCACGCATCGGTGTGCATATCACTAATAACTGTTAGTGAGGTGCATGGCATCGATGGGACCGTAGTACCCATTGAAAATCTAGTTGTTGTATTAGAATTTTCGCTTCTCACCTAGAGAGTGTTGGGATCCGAAAAAATAGTGAGTTTTTTTTATTTACTTCTTAAAGTTCCTAGAGCGAATATAAAATCTAAAATATAAAAATTAATTTGAATCTCTACTCTCACAGTTAAACCATATCAGCTTCAAACCCTCTAGTCAGTATCCTTGAGTCCAATCATTTGATCGAAATCAATTTTAAAGACTGACTTAAAAATCTCAGGATTATCCTGACTTTGAAAATTAGATCATGTACTCGATCAGGACCCTCTAATATTATCAAACCATCCTAGTGTGAGCAGAAAGTAGCATATGATAAATAGATGGATGAAGATAGTTGATTAAGTGTTATGTACTGGCTTTCATATCAAATGAGTTACAGAATCAGCATGAGCATATGTCCACTATCAGGCATGATCACTCATCTACAAGAGTTGTATGGTGAGCAGAGCTGTACAGTACACTTCGAAGTATCCAAAAGACTCTTCAATCTAAAGATGCATGAAGGACAGTCAGTCCATAAATATTGTATGACAGTGGTTAAAGACATAGAAAAGCTTGAAAAGCTTGGACTGAATATGCAAAAGAAATTACTGATGAATTTGATCCTTCAATCCTTACCAGTTCATATAGTCAATTTATTATAAATTTTTATATGAACAAACTGGACTGCACTGTACCCGAACTAGTCAACATGTTGGTCACTACTGAGAGAACTTTAAAAAGTTCAAGGGACACTATTCTCGCTGTGAAGTAGACTTTTTATCAAGAGAAGGTCTGGTTGGAAGAAGAAGAGAAACCGCAAAGAAGCAGAAGAAGGAGAGCAAGCCAAAGAAGGATGTTCCAAAGAAGGCTGTAGATAAGAAAAAGTATTTTCACTGTGAACTGACGGCCATTAGAAGAGGAATTCTCCATTCTACCTGAAGTGTCTAAAGACCAAAAAGATGACAAATCTTCAACGGTATGCTCATAATTGAATCTAATCTAACGGTTTCTTCTACTTCTAATTAGGTATTGGACTTTGATTCGAGTGCTCATATATGTACTTCAATATAGGATCTAATAGAAAGTAAAAAGTTGAGAGAATGTGACATGATCTTTCGGATCGACAATGGAGCAAAAGTTATTGCAGAAGCTGTTGGCACTTATTCTCTTCGATTACTGTCAGAATTTAGATTAGATTTAAAGGACTATTATTTTGTTTCTATAGTTAGTCAAAATTTGATTTTCATGTCTGTGCTAGCATATGATGGTTTTGATTTTAATTTCAATAAAAATTTTATTCTATTTATTTATGAAATAAATTGATTGCATATGATCTTTTAATGACAGCCTTTATCACTTAATATTGATGTAAATATAAATTTAAATGAGCAAATAGTGAGTGCGTAGGTCAAAAAAAGCTCAGAGACGAAATTAACCAAAAGTACTTTGGCATCATAGACTAAGCCATATTGGAGAGGATAGGATAAACAAACTTAAAAAGATAGGATCCTTAGCTCTTTTGATTCAGAGTCATACCCAGTTTGTGAATCTTGCCTTCGAGAAAAAATAACCAAGTTACTTTTTATGAGATGTGGAGAAAGGACCACTGAGTTACTTAGCCTGATACATACCGATGTGTGTGGGCCATTTGATGTACTGATCAGAGATGTTTATAGCTACTTCATCACCTTTGCCAGTGATCTATCATGGTATGGATATGTATATCTAATGAAACATAAGTTTGAAGCTTTTAAAAAGTTAAAAAATTCAGAAATGAAGTAGAAAAAAATAGATAAATCCATTAAGATTCTTCGATCTAATCGAGAGATGAATATCTTAGTTAAAAATTTTTGAGATATCTTAAGGACAATGACATAGTTTCTCAATGGACTCCTTTTGAAACACCTCAGATCAATGGGGTATCCGAAAGGAGGAACTGGACCCTTTTAATATGGTCTGTCTATGTGAGCTTCACTGATTTATTATTATATCTTTGGAGACATGCCTTATTAACTACTATATATTTATTGAATAGGTTCTATCAAAATCTGTTCTACCATACTATATGAGATATGGTACGGTAATAAATCGAGTCTAGATTATTTAAAAACTTGGAGATGTCCGATCTATGTCAAAAGATAGATGGTCGATAAATTAGAAGATAGATCTGTAATAGCTAGTTTTATTGATATCTAAAAAAATTAATAGGATACTAGTTTTACTTTTCACAAGATTATAATGTGATTGTGAGTCAGAACTCATATTCTTAAAAAAATATTTATCCAGGATAGTGGCAGTGGGAGGTTAGTTGAGCTTGAAGAGGTCTCTCATGAGCAAAAAGCTATGGATCCTCAGGAATTCATTATTCATGAGCCAGTAGTTGATGTTCCTCCACTACCTCATAGATCTAGTAAAGTCTCCCATCCTCTTTAAAGGTACATAGATATATTTATGGAGAAAGTAGAGAAAATATTTTTTATGAAAGATAAGGATCATGGAGATGATCCTAATACCGTTGATGAGGTGATATCTGACATCGATTCTGAGAAATGATTAGATGCAATGAAGTAGAAACTAACTTAATATACTCGAACCAAGTATAGATCTTAGTGGATCCACCTAAGGGTATAGTACCATTGGGTGTAAATGATTTACAAAAAAAAATAAATTGATGGTAAGGTAGAGACCTATAAAGCTAGGCTCGTGGTAAATGATTATAGTCAGTATGAAGGTATTGACTCTTAGAAAACTTCTCATCTGTAGCCATGCTGTTCATCTGCACTTTGCTTGCTGTTGTAGCTTATTATGATTATAAATTTGACAAATGAGTAAAAACTACTTTTCTAAATGAATATCTTAAAGAAGATATTTATATGGAGCAGCCTTTGGGTTTACATTAGGTGATAGTGATCATCGAGTCTACAAGCTGCAAAGATTCATATGCGGATTAAAGTAAACTTCTCAGAGTTGGACCTTCATTTTGATGAAGCATCAAATCATTTGATTTCGTCAAAAATGAAGAGGAACTTGTGTATACAAGAGGGTCAGTGAGAGTATAATAATATTTTTTGTATTGTATGTGGATGATATTCTTCTCATTGGGAATGATATTCGCATGTTGACCTCGATCAAAAGATGTTTTTTCAAAAAAATTTTATAAAAGATCTTGAGAAAGTATCCTATATTATTGAAATAAAAGTCTATAGGGATAGATCTAAAAAGATGCTAGGCTGTCACAAAAGCTATACATAGAGAAAGTACTGAGAAGGTTCAGCATGGAAAACTCTAAAAGAGAACTTCTACCTCTCAAGTATGGTATTCAACTTTCCAAGATGATGTGTCTGACCACAACTTAGAAAGTTCATGTATGAGTAGGATTTCTTATGCCTCGATTATTGGGAGCCTCATGTATGCCATGCTATGTACACGATCTGATATTATCCTTACTGTGAGTGTCACGAACAGATATCAGTCAAATCCAGATAGGAGTACGGATAGCTGTGAAGAGCATCTTTAAATATTTAGGAAGAACTAAGGACTTGTTCTTGATCTTTGGAGGAGGATTTGAGCTGTGAGTTGAGGGTTATACTAATTCAGACTTTATGTCTGATCCTAATGATAGAAAATTTACATCAGGATATGTATTCATATGCAATGGTGGCGTAGTCAGCTGGAAGAGTTTCAAACAACTCATCATAGCAGATTCGACCACAAAAGCTGAATATGTCGCTACTTTGGATGCTGCAAAGAAAGGCTTCTGGTTCAAAAAATTTATCATGGAGCTTGAGACAATGACATCAGATGCCATATCATTGTATTCGATAATAATAGAGCCATAGCACTCATTAAGGAGTCGAGGTTTTATCAGAAAATGAAGCACATCGAGTGGTGGCTTCATATCATACGCGACTACTTTGAAAAAAAATATATCGAGGTATGAAGAGTAGACTCTGTGAATAATATGGTAGACCTGCTAATAAAACAATTGAGCCAGCCAAAGATGGAAGTCCACCTTGAGAAGATGAGACCTAGATTAGTGGCCAATTGGCTTTAGTCTAAATGAGAGATTGTTGGATGTATATCCTAAAAGTCAATATTGCCAACACATTATAATAAATCTAAGATATAATTTTATACTTAAAATATTAATTTGATCAATAAAAGAGTAAATTTTATTTTCATTCAAGAGTGATGTATCCTTGAATCGTTCATAGAATTAATACTTATATACATATTCTTAAGATGTTGAAAATTAGAGGTATGTATAATTAATTCTAAATGCTCTCGGTATAGTATCAACATGAGAATGATGATCAATCCCAATAAATTAACACACAGATCATTTTTTTGAGATAAATGAGTCACTAATTTACAGTGTAGATATATCGAGTGATGAGTGTGGATAATTATTAGAGAACTACTAGTATAAAGTGTGACCATACGAGAGATCACATAAATTTTTATTCGATCGTTATGATCATCTCGATGCTATAGTCGTATGAATGATCTTTTGACTTGCAATGGCATGATTGCTCACAGTAAGACTGCTGGAGTTTGGCTGACACATAAACATGATCTTATTGAGTCTTTATAGTGAATGTAGACGACAGTTGATCCACTGTATGAGTAGAGTATATATCTAGATGGAATCTATCGATCTTGATAGAAAAGAGTAGTCTTATGAGATTTGTGAGGCTAAGTCTGAAAGTCTGTGGCCATAATAGTATGATTGATGAAAAAAAAATTTCATGAGTATCATAATTAGACTTGAGCTAATTGAATCTATTATATGATTGATGATGAGGTTTGATGATTTATTCGTGACCTTCCATCTATTCGAAACTCATGATAGAGGGATTGAATTATACGTTAACTATTTCTTGAGATTCTATTTGATTCTACTGGATTGCCACTACATATTGTTAGGTGTCACTAATGGATTATGAGAGTTCATTAGATTGTTCAAGATCGACGATCCTTGATGAGTTAGAGTAGAATCGTTCTGATCTATTGAAAAAATTTCGATGATACTATGATAGAGATCATGATATATCTCACTATCAGATAAAATTGGATCTATGGATTCACACAATAAAGAAATTAGGTCTGAAATAAGCAATTGGGCTTAAGAAGTCTCAATTGGATTTAGAAAAACCAAATTGGGTTTAGGATAACCTTATTAGCATATGGTTGAACCCAATTTCTTCTTTGTACTTGAATTATTTATTTGATAAAATTAATTTAAGTCAATTATCTGCTAATAACCTAAATGAGTTAGGTTCATTGGGCTCTAATTGTTGGGTGTCTAGGGTTTTGGATCATATGTATTAGGGGTTCAAACTCTTAAACATTTCTTTGATTGTTTGTATGGGGCACCACTTGATTTGATCAAGTTCGGCATGCCCAATCAATTGAGGGTGTGAAGGACCAACTAGGGCATATCTTGAGCCCTAGTTGGTGTGTAAAAATTTTTTAAAGGATGCCAACCTTTTGGTCTCCTAGGCATGGTCAAAGATCTAGGACTACATGGAGTCCTGATACGAGTAGGACTTGCATTAAGGGGCTGTTTGGCTTTAAATAGAATTCAAACCTTTTATCTATTTAAAGGATCCTTCTCTAAGGATCTTAGCATCTGATTTCTAGCAAGTCTCATGCCTCCCACAAGATCTCATGCCTTCCTCTCTTCTCCCTCTTGGTTCCAATGCTCAAGGTGCTTGGGCGTCCACCATCTTCAACACCCAAAGGTGCTTGGACGGTCCTCTTTTCTTGCTAATTTTCCAAACTTAGTGCTGCTAAATTAAGGGAAGGAGTGCAAGAAAAGTAGAAAAAAAAATCATGAAAAAATCAAAGAGTTGATCACGATCCAGGCTTCTTTCAGATTCGCAGGGTGATTGTTCTTGGAGAAGAAAGATCATCACCATAAAGGGCTATTTTAAATAGCTGATCCTGAGTGGATATCCATAGAGATTGGTATTTGTGTGGCTAAGGAAGAATCCACTCTCTTCTATATCCAGATTTGAAGAAAGAAAAAGCAAAATAGGTATGTGATTTGATCACATATTTAATTTCGGTATAAAATTCAACATGTGTTCAATTTCAGCATATGAAGTAGATCTATATGTTTTATATTTTATATATGCACGTAATAAATTAAAAGATATTTTAATTTTAATTTCACTGTATTGTTTAAATTTTTTTTTTGAAATGCACATGCATGCACTCTACACGGAAAACCAACAGCTACAATGCATTTCTTTGGCACTGCTTGTCCTACAGCCAACTTGTATTTTCCATCTATTTTCATGGCTTTTCTAACTTTAAAACAATAAGAGGGAAATGATGATCTATACAGGAAAGCTATGGCTAAAAGAATGGTGGATAAATTTGAGAAGTATTGGAAAGAATTTGGTGTCACATTAGCAATAGCTGTTGCTCTAGATCCTCGCTACTAGCTTCAATTTATGGATTTTAGTTATAAGAAGGCTTATGGATCTAGTGGTTTTCTGAACATACTCAGGTTCATGACAAATTGTTTAAACTCTTTGAGGAGTATACAACCAAGTCTTCTCCGGCACTTATATCTTCTAAAAATATTGGTAGTAGCAATGCTAGTCAATCTCAACTCAGTTCATTTTGTGGCTGCAACACAAGCAATTTTATGCAGGTGAAATAATTTTCATTGCTTTTATTATCTTCTAAATTACTTACTAGTTTATTTACATATTTTGTGTGTGTGGTTGAAATTCTTCTTAATCTATCTTCTAATTATTTTCGTGAAAATTTGATTCATATGAAAGTGATGATATACTTAAATCTGCCAAAAAGAGTCAATTAGAGCTTTATTTGGATGAACCAAGAGTAGATAGGAATGTAAGTTTAGTTTTTCTAAACTTTTAGAAAGCAAATCGGTTTCGGTATCCTGAGCTTGCTACTATGGCTCGTGATATTCTAAGCATTCTTGTGTCTATAGTTGCATCTGAGTTTACTTTTAGTATTGGTGGATGGGTGATCGATCAATTTCATAGTGCACTTAAGCCAGATATAGTTAAGGTAATAGTTTGCACTAGAGGTTGGCTATTTGGAGAACAAGATGATTATTTTTTTTATCTCTTCTCTATTAAATAATTTATTATATTCAACTGATTTTAAATTAGATAAATGATAATTATTATTTGTTAATTCTTGTAGAGCTTACAAAGTTGAAATTGGAGGATCTTACCAAAGATATTTTGTGCTGTGACATCAACAAATTTTCTATGGAGTTAGAGGAGACTTTGCCAACTGAGTACTCCAATTCTAAGTTGAATTAATGAACTTGAACTTTTCTATCTCTATCCTATTGTGTTGAACATTTAGTGCTTATATTTTTTTTTGAATATTTGTAACTTGTAAGACTTTAATTGAACTTTATTTGTCAGATTTAATTTGTAACTTGTAAGACTTTAATTGAACTTAAGTTGTAATTTTCTACTACTTGCTTGCGACTTTTAAGTTTTAAGTTTGTATTTTTAGTTTTATATTTCATTATTTTTATGGGATTAGATTTAAATGTTGTTAATACTTATTATTTATCAATAAAATTTGTATATATAGATAAATAAGTTAAATTGGGTTGGGTTGGGTTGACCTATTTGTTAAACAGGTTGCTTGTTTAACCTGTTTATTTAAATAGGTCAGGTTTGGGTTGAGGCATAAATGGGTCAACCCAAATATGATTCAATATGAATCCAACTTGATTATCTATTTTGCCACCCCTACGTACTACAATTGACCTCCCTAAAGTCCCTTTAATCTCTCTTCTTAATGATCATTTGATAAGACCCATTCTTAGATTACTTCAAAAAGTTCTACGCAAACTTAATCTGACATATTGGTTCCCTTCTTTATCCTTTCCTTTAGATGCTAACACCTTCATGGCTCATCTTTCCTCGGTTAGCATGTCCACTAAAGAGGCCGAAGCTATGGGAGAACTATAGAGATACTTCCTTATTATAGAGATCTCCATGTTGGTTTTACCATCGAAGCAATCAGAGAACAACAAGTGTGCAGTCAAGTACTATCATTTAAACTATTTTGCTTGTTAATTTGACCTGGCCTAGGGCAATTTCATACCTATCTTTGTATTTTTTATTTTCTTTGTATGATCAACTCTTAATCATAGACTTGCAACTTTAGTTGATTTCTTCTTCTAATGATCATGCTTGAATTCTACCTTCCTCCCTTTTACTTCTAACCCATTATGGCCAAGAACTTTTTAGGCTTGTGGGATGCCTACATGGTCAAAATTCAGTCTGAATAAGCGACCACCATCCTTGACTCTTCTAATTTAGTAGGTGTTCTTAGCTACTAAAGAAGTCAATGAATGATTCTTTTGTTTCATAGCCTACAAGTAAAGCATTTTTAGTATGTTTCGAGAACAAAATTATCCTTCGAGACTTTTTTGTGATGCTATTAAGAAATCTAAAAAATTCTATGTTGTTAAATATGCTGGGTCATTGGGATCCATTAATAGCTTCAAAAATTAAAAACCAAGCTTAATTTGAGAGCAAAATTTAAGATAAAGAGCAACACAGGAAGAAATGGTTTTGGCAATGTATATATAAATTAGTTGGTTTTAACATTTTTCTATCCCATCTCAATGAGTGTGAGGAAATTTAGTTGATTAGCAAAGAAAGACATTGATTCTTCCACAGCAATAGGGATAGTATGCATGGGTGTACCACCAATATTTGATCAGTTGGAAAGATGATGATGGAAATCAAAGAAAGGATAGAAAGTAGCATATGTTTGGTGCCATGACCTTCAAAGACTTTCACTGCTATCACATTACTATTCGAAAGTGGATAAGGGGTTATAGCACGAAGCATAGTACAAGAGTGTAGTATTAGCTTATTGTAAGAGCCTAAGAGGCATAGCACTGGGCAACCATATAGGTGTAGTACTAAGCTATGATAGAAAGCACAGTTACATCTACTCCTAGGATAAAAAATAGATTAAACAAAGATAAAAGATAAAGATTCATTGGATTGATTGTCAAAGGACCTCAATATAGAGTATAATCCAATTATTTATGATAAAATAAAATAATTATCCACTTTGACAATTGTCATCCATGTCTCATTTTCACTCTTGGTGGTTCTCATAACCAATATGGTTGTCTTTATACTACTGCATAATTATTTGGATCGATTAATTAGCAAACTAATATTCATATATATTTATCGATCTTGATCTATCATTTATTTTCTTTGGCCTATTCTACTGGACATTTTTTCTTAACCATCATATATCCAAGTCTTCTACATTTTGGAACATCATTGAGACCAATTCTCCCATCCTTGTGATTGATCACTATTATCTTGATCATTCGGCTTGCTTATAGCTGAATCTTTATCTTTCGATCTATCCTTCCTTGGAGTATATCATGAGTAAACTATATCAAGCCTAGCAAGGATCACTTGACTTTTATTCATATAATTTTATCAAATTTAGTCCATGAGACACCCATCTATTATTGCTTTCTAAGTTGTTGAGATGGAGTGTAAATAGTTGACTTATGGTTGGCTATGTCACGCATGGTTGGCTGGATGTCAACACCAAGGCCTATTGTTAGATTAGGATTATTGACTTACTAGCTTCTGTTGAATCCAATATTGATAGTTCCATCATTCTAACTGGGTTATATTGCTTGATTTGAATATTGCAGGCTTATCACAGGATGATTTCTATGAGCCCTGACTATAAGGATGAGTTTATAATAATTTGATTAATACCATTCCTTCACTAAGTCACCCTCCTATTTTATTTGACAACTCCTCTAGAGGCCATTCTAGCTTAACTTGCCTAGCTCGCGGCCGAGTCATTAGTCCTTAAGCCAAAGATGGCTATGAACATAAATCCAGACCAATTATTCTACCAAACCCTTAATATAAATGGAAGCAAGCTACAAGTTTGTGCGAGAATACACCATCTGACCCTCTAATAATCTAAGAGGATAGTGAGAGGTCTAACAAAAGATTTTTATCTAGAGTTAATGATTCAGCTAATGTCACTACCTCACTATCAGTCAAATCCCACCATGAACTCCCTTAACTTTGAGAATAATTAACCAACAAATTTTTTGAGGATCCAACCCATTCCCTCGATTGATTGGTACATACCAAGTCATCTTAACAGTCTCATTTAGAATAACAATTATCTATTTGAGATCCAAAATAAAAGCTGAGGCTGGCTTGACTAACACCATAGAGCCCCTACCATTTTTGTTTCTAATAGACCTATTCCAAAATCTGCTTCTAAGCTATCACTTTTGAGCTCCTCTGTCACTAGCCAAAGAGTTAAAATAAGTAGTTAACTTTATCTCTTTGCATATGGTTTAGTCTAATGAGTCAACTCTTGCTTGTAGATTCGTATTGGTTGCAATTCCTCCATCTTTATTTCACTAACTCACACAAAACTTGACTGATCGTGCACTCAACCAAGTGCCCACAATCAATGGCCCTTTTTTCCTAACACCTTAGCTAAAGTTCTGAAGGGAAGGAGGAAAATTCAATGTGTCATCAATCATGATCTTGATGGCCTTGCTAGTCCTCAAAAAATGGCTCAGAGCACGATCTACAATCTTTTGTACACCACCGATCTCCTAGTTCATCAAGTGACAAACTTCATCAATTTGAAAGATGTCTTTCATACTTCATTTAGACTCACCAATTATTAGCTTCATTGGTTGAGGATATCGAGAGAGTGACTTCTTAAAGGGAAGAGCTTGAGTTTGAAGTGGCCATCCTCAAAGACAAGCTAAAACCTATCTTGAATGCTATGATGACCCCTAAGAGCAGATTCGATCAGCAAAGTGCTTGATTACCTCCTTATAAATTTAGTTGACCAAAGCTCGTGATAGGTTGAAGGCTCCGAAAGTAGTCCAAGTTGAGTAGGAGAAGAATAGTGAAGAGAAGTTAGGGCCTAGATAAAGCACGAGCTCAGCTCCATGATTGTAATTTCTAACTCTCTAAACTTCTCTCTAGAGTGGACGAATCCATGGAGAAGACTGAGCAACTCTAAAATGTATGAGAATAGATTAAGAGCATAGCTAGGAGCCTAGAGACACCCTTCATCCTGTAAAACTATGAATTTTTAAGCTAGACTAATTTATTGGCTTTTTTGGCCGAACAACATATACAATGAAAAATTATTTCATTTGATGGCCAATCGATATCACTATGTACTGTATTCAAAATACAAGAATTTGTTTCACACATATTCAATATGGGGATGCCTAATAGGTCGAATAATTGACTTCCAGCCTAAATAAAATTTTTTGCATGTATTTCAACCTAAACTTGCATTATCACCAGAGAAAGAATGGTGGCACTCATTGATGTAGCAGTCCCCTTGCCCCTAGAACAAGGGTAGGCTGTATGATAGGGTGATAGAATTGCGCCCTATATCTGTTGCCATTAGGGGATGACTAACTTCAATAGTAGAAATTTGTATCAGCACCATTCCATCAACATTTTTTTCTAATAGCCATCTATCAATTAGGATGGCCATTCAACCTTGGGCTCAAGTATCAATCTGATATTCAAACATTTGTGTTTACATGTTTGGTCTGATCTTCTAATCTGATATTTTTACTTGTAGGATAATCTCTCCTACACCTCAAACTTTAGATCCTAAGGACTCTCCAAGGCTTTTTTTTTGGCATAATCAAGGCACTATTCAATCTTGCCCTTTTCATAGGTTATAAACTTCGAAGGTTAGATTTCTCAAAGATTCTGATGCTTCCATGTCGAAGATATTAACTAGTGAATTTGTCCAATATAGGGCCATTATTGCTAGGTTTACTATAGGACACTTTAATGTTGACCTAAGATTTGATTTTGATGATACCAAAATACTTGAGTACAAATGATACTAGTTATGTGTTTGAAGTTTGGTTGTAAGATCTCTCAATTGCTCATTATGGCCCATCAAACTAAAGAAGCAATCCTCTTAAATAAACTAAGTCAAAAGTTCTTTTAAGATCATTGACACAAGTGTCTGGGGTAAAGAAACGACTCTGAAATATCTGTAGACTTAAAAAAAAGATCCATGATTTTGGAGGTTCCAGGAATCGACCTCCCAAAATGCATGAGTCAACCCTAGCATGTTGGAGTAAATTGGCACTTTCTATGAGTTGACCCCATGTTTACAAGAGTCGACCTTGAAATAGTCTTAGGCCAAAAAATAAAAATCTTACAAAATCAACCTCCTAAAGAGATGACCCCAGAGCAGCTAGACTCAATTCCAAATAAGGACGAGTCAACCCCAAGATGAGATAAGTAGACCCCAGGATGATCTCAGAGAGAAGATAGAAAGCAAAAATAGTCCCTTGGGAGTCGACCCTAACACTTCAAGAATCAACTCATGGTAAATACAAGTTGACCAAAGCTTCACCAAGAGTCACCCTAGAATGGTCACAAACACAATACTAAGGATAGTCAAAAACAAAAGTGCTTCAAGTGCCCACTTGTAGGATAGACGTGTCGACCCTATATGATGATGAGTTAATTCTTGAAAAAGAGGAGTCAACCCCTCCATGTCTAATAGCATATCAACTAGTTTTTTTTAGAACTTTCAATGGATAGAAATGGATCCCAATGGCTACTGGCCTATTTGATGGCCATGTTTCCTCTTTCAACCAAAATAAAGAATATTTAAGACTTAGATTCAATTTGAAAAGTAAAAGAATGAATGTTAAGATACTCAAACAAGTTTTGAAGTACAAGAGTGCATTAAACCCCTTGAGTAAAAGAAAAAAATTAAGAGTGTTAATTGAGTGAGCGACTAAGAGAACATCCACAATAATTATTAAAGGCCTCTCATTCATCGAAAAGGAAGTCAAAGCTTTCACAAGCAACCAATCATCGACTTCTCTGTGCTTCAATGAGATTTTCTTATTTTTGAGCTTTAGCTCATTCATTTTTTATTCTATTGTATTTCTTCTATTTCTTACAAGTTTCTTGGGATACAAACTTATGGGACATAAATAGTCTAGCCCAAAATTTGATGATGTATTAACAAGCCTGAGTGTGTCTTAAGAATAGTTTTTGATTGATTTATTGAGAAAAATTAATTGAATTGATTGTGAGCCCAATTTAAAACAATCAACTATAATATTAGATGATTATATTAAAATTTCTAAGTAATGAGTTTTGGAGAGTGGATGTAGATGCTGAGTTTGGCATCAAACTGCTGTAAATTTATTGTAGTTGTGATCGTGCCATATTTTTACATCTCTGTTCTATGTTTCTTAGTTATTATTGCTAAATCTCAGTGCATACACTTCACTCTCATATCTTAATACTAAAATTGATGCACGTTCTTATTTAAATTTTAAAAATCTAAATCATCCTCTCCTCTTAGGTTACTACATCTAGGCAACAAGGGGTATGAAAGCTTCGTACACTGTCCCTTTTGATCTAACAATCAAGAGAAAAAGATCAGATGGCAACTCAAATAGGATTATTACTTGTTGAAGGTCAATCAACTAATCACCCTCCATTATTTACATCTATTAAAAGCATGCATACATATTTTATTTAGACATTTGATTATGATTTGTAGAGAGTCATAATCAATGGACCTCACACACCCACCATCTTGATTTTGATGATGTTGTTTCATCCAAATCTGAAAGAAAATATGATAAAGATAAAAAAAAGCCCAATTAAATCTTAAGGTCATGAATATCTTATATTATTTATTAGATTCAAATGAATTCAATAAAATTTCTATTTGTACTCCAACTAAAAAAATTGGGATAGGCTAGATTTATCCATGAGGGTATCAACCAGATTAGAAAAATCTAATATTAATATATTTATACATAAATATAATTATTTAAAATGGAACAAAATGAGTCCATTATTAAAATATTTATCAGATTTATTGATATTACAAATGTATTGAAAATTCTTGGTAAATCTTACACTAATAGCAAATTTGTTTGAAAAATCTTCAAGTGCTTACTAAGATCATGGGAGGCTAAAGTAATGGTAATACAGAAAGTCAAAAACCTCAACAAGCTAAGCTCAAAAGAATTGCTTGGATTCTTGATGACTCATAAGCTAATTGTGATGTCAAACGGTAAGGAGAAGTCAAGGAAAAAAAAAAGATATTAAAGTCAATTGCAAATGATAAGCATAGCGACGAGTAAAAGAAGAAAATGAAGATTAGGAGATGGCACTAATCATGAAAAATTTAAAAGATTTATGAAGAAGAAAAAACAATGGTTCAAGAAGAAGTCTTTGCTCAAGCGGAAAGCTAGTAAGGAAAAAGAGAAGGAAGCCTTATGCTATGAGTGCAAGAAGCCCGACTATTTCTAGATAGATTGTTCTCTCCTCAAAAGAGCCCCAAAAAAAGATCAAGATGAAGATGATATTGGCCACATGGAGGATAGTGAAGATTACTCTAGCCATTATAGATATTCAGAAGGATCACCAGACTCGATGTCGATTATTTTGAGTACTATGGATAGTATTAGATAGAATCTAGACGTAAGATCCACTATATCAAAAAGTCAAATCATGTATTAAATTTTAAAGACCATAACTTGATCATGTGATGCCTAATTAAGATGACTTTTTTTCTTTTAAAATTGGATAATTTTTTTTAAGATGTACGATTCGAGATGCATACATGACTTAGTGTCGATCCCTGGGGAGGCTAAAATGGATTGAAATTCCATTATTTGAGCCTCAAGATAGGTTTATTAAAGTAAAAAAAAATTATGAAAAGCTTTTGACTAAGTATATCTCCTAATCTATAAAAATTAGGCAAATTGGTAGAAGATAAAATTGATACAGAAGTCAAAATCTACATTCTTAGGATTTTAGTTTTATTTTCATGTTTATTTCTACTGACCATATTTATTTTTGAAAATCTGGTCCAATTTGAATTAGGAGAGGAATTTAAACTAAATCGTGCAAGGGAGGACCTTACTACTATTATAAATAGGGACTATAAAAAAATGGGGATGTAACTCTACCTTCATAATTTTTTGATATTTTTTAAGAAATTCAAGTTGAGTAGGTTGAGAGAATTCTTCATTCTTTTCAACCAGATCAAGTTCGTAAGAGCCAAATTTCTCTACATTTATGGGAGCAAGTTGGTATCAGAGCCTCGGTCTTCCACATCCATGGGAACTTGATCTAGTTGATATCACAACTACATCTTTGAAAGCCAGATCATATTGGTATCAAAGTCTCAGTCCTCTACATCTTTAGAATTATTTTCTATCATAGCCAAACCTACCTCATGTTGCCAAACAAATAGCCTAAAATAAAGGCCACTTGATAGATAATACCTTCTAGGATAAATTACAAAAATCCCCTGAGATTAGGTATAAATTACACTAACATCTAATAGTTTGAAAAATCTATTGTTATATTATTGAGGTTTATTTTTAACCTACACTTTAACCCATGCCATTAGTCAAATCGTTAATATTAAATACGATTGAAATGACAAGTCAAAATAAATTTTAAAATGACAAAAGTAGCCTTGAACCACAAAATGGCCAAATCAAAGTGGGAAACTCCGCTTCATTTATCTTCTTTTGCCTATGCCCTCTTCATCGCCTTCCTCCAGTTCTCCCATCACCCCTTATCCATCGTCGTCAGTGCCACCTCCACCACCCCTTTGTAGAGTGGCACTTCTTGGAAAAAGTGCATGTGTGCCTCTGCCCTCCCACACATCCTCATCATCGATGCCGCTGCTTCCCCGACGCCCATGCCTCCGTCACCCTCCACCGTTGAGGTGTGGAGTCCTCGATCTCAACCTCGTTGATGACTCCTACGACCCATCTCCTAAGTGTGCCTATCATGCCCTTCTCATCTGCATCGACATCTTCATCGTCAATGGTGACCTCTCCAACCCTGGCCTCTTCAGCAAGCTCCTTGATGTTATGCCCTTCACCCACATCCTCCAGCTTGCCTCCCTCCCTGCCAACACCCCTCTCAGTCACCTCAAGCTTGCCGTCTTTGCTTGTGTTGATGCTGACACCCTTATGACTCTTCTCGAGCCCGCCCATGCCACTAATTCCCTATCAGCCATCGTCTCGGCCTCTTCTGCCTCTATTTATGGCCTTAACCCAACCTCAACCCCTGTTGTCAAGTCCGATCCTACCGACCTGTTGGAATTTTGTATCAGGACATACATGTATGTTTCAATTTTTTTTCTAAACATCATAGCAAAATAGAAGATTAAAATATCTTTTAATCTAAATTATGCATGCATAAAATAAAGAACATATGGATCTACATCACACACTGAAATCGAACATATAATAAATTTTATGCTGAAATTAAATATATGATCGAATCACATACATGTTTCATAATTTTTTTCTTTAAATCTGGATCTGAAAGAGTGTAGATTCTTCCTAAGCCACGAAAATATCCGATCTCTATGGGTATCCACTTAGGATTAGCCTGATACAATCCTTTTTGATGTTGATCTTTCTTCTTCAAGAACAATCACCCTGCGAATCTGAACGAAATCTGAATCACGATCAACTCTTTGATCTTTTTCTTGATCTTTTTCTTCTCTTCTTCTCTTGCTCTTCTTTCCTTGATTATAAAGCAATCAAGGTCTGAAAATCAGCAAGAAAGAGGGGATGCCCAAGCTCCTCTTGGGCATGGAGATGGACGATGTCCAACTCCTTTGGGCATTAGATCCAAAGGGGAGAAGAGAGGGAGGTGTGGGGGGATCATATGGGAGGTGTGGGCTGCTGAAAATCTGATGTAAAATACTTTAGATAAGGCCCCTTTAAATAGATAAAAAGTTTAAATCCTATTTAAAATTAAATAGCCTCTTAATACAAGTCCTACTTGCATTAGAAATCCTTATTGCCTTAGATATTTGACCCCCTTTAAGAGATTTATTAGGTGCCAACTATTGGAGCCTTTGCACCCATTTTTCACACACCACATGGGGCTTAGGGGATGCCCCATGTTGGTCCCACATGCCCTCTTTTAGGTGGGTATACCCAACTTGATCAAATCAAGTGGCGCCCCATGCAAACAATCAAAGAAATTGATTAAGAGTTTGATCCCTTAGTTTATATGATCCAAAATTTAGACACCCAACAATTGGAGCCCAATGAATCTAATTTATTTAGGTTATTAGCAGATAATTAACTTAAATTAATCTTATTAAATAAAAAATTCAAATATAAAGAGAAAATGGGTTCAACCATGTGCTAGCAAGGGTATCCTGAACCCAATAGGATTTTTCTAAATCCGATTGAAACTTCATAAGCCCAATAGCTTATTCTAGATCTTATTCTTTGTTATGTGACCCCATAGGTTCAATTCTATCTGGTAGTGAGATATACTATGATCTCTATCATAGTATTATTGAATTTTTTTTCAATAAGTTAGAATAATTTTACTCTAACTCATCAAAAATTATCGATCCAAAGCAACTCTAGTGAGCTTTCAAAATCCACCAATGACACGTAGTAGTATGTAGTGACAACCTAGTAGAACTAAAAAAGAATCTCAAGATATAGTTCATACGTGATTTAGTCCCTCTATCATGAGTTTCGACTAGATGACAGGTCATGGATAAATCGTCAAACCTCATCATCAGTCATATAAAAATTCAATTAGCTTAAGTTCAATTATGATTTTCATGAATTTTTTTTTCATCAATTATACTGCTGTGGCCATAGACTCTTGGACTTAGCCTCTCAAATCTCATAGGACTACTCTTCTCTATCAAGATCAATAGGCTCCATTTAGATGAATGCCCTACTCCTACAATGGATCAATTATCCCAACATTCATTACAAGCCTCAATGAGGCCATATTTAAGTGTCAGTTAAACTTTAGTAGCCTCACTACGAGCAATCATACCATCGCAGGTCAAAGGACCATTCACACAACTATAGCACCAAGATAATTACTGATAATTAATTAAAAATCCAAATGATCTCTCATATTGTTATGCTCAGTACTAGTTATTCTCTAACAACTACCCACACTTATCGCTCAGTACTTCTACACTGTAGATCAGAGACTCATCTATCTTAAAGAAAGTGATCTGTGCACTGATCTATCCTGTTCGATCACCATCCTCACATGATACTATGACCGAAAGCATTTAAAAATTTTATACATATCTCTAATTCTCAATACTTTGAGAATATGTATCGAAATATTATTTTTATGGATGATTTAAGAACACATCATACTTGAATGAAAATTTAACTTATCTTTTTATTAATTAATGTATTAAGTATAAAATTGTCCCTAGATTTATTATAATATGTCAGTCATTTTGGCTTCTAGACATATATCTAACAATCTCCACTTGAACTAAAGCCAATTGGCCACTAATCTAAGTCTCATATTCTTAAAATGGACTTCCATCTTTAGTTGGCTCAATTGCTTTGCCAGTGAGTTGCCACATTATCCGTAGAGTCTACTCTTCATACTTAAATATATTTTTTTTGAGATAGTCACGTATATGTAAAACCACCGCTCGATGTGCTTTGATTTCTGATGAGACCTCGGCTCCTTAGCAAGTGTTATGACTCTATTGTTGTCGCAATAAAGTGGTATGGCATTTGATGTCATTACCCCAAGCTCTGCAATGAATTTTTTGAACCAGAAGCCTTTTTTTGCAGCATCCAAAATAGCAATATATTCAGCTTCTGTGATCGAATCCGCTATGATGGATTGCTTAAAACTCTTTCAGCTGATTGTACCATCATTGCATGCGAACACTTATCCTGACATAGACTTTCTATTATCAGGATCAGACATGAAGTCTGAATCAGTATATCCCTCGACTCGCAACTCAGAAGCTCTTCCAAAGATCAAGAATAAATTTTTAGTTCTTCTCAAGTACTTAAGGATGTTCTTCATAGCTATCCAGTGCTCCTTATCTGGATTCGACTGATACCTGCTTGTGACACTCACAGTAAAAAAAATATCAGATCGAGTACACAATATAGCATACATGAAGCTCCCTATGGTTGAGGCATGATAAATCCTACTCATGCATTGATTTTCTCAGATGTGATCGAACACATCATCTTGAAAAGATGAATACCATGTCTAAGAGGTAAGAGTCCTCTTTTAGAATTTTTTATGCTGAACCTCTTCAGCACTTTCTCTATGTATAGCTTTTATGATAGGCTTAGCGTCTTTATAGACTATCCCTATAGACTTTTATTCCAAGAATATAAGATGCTTTTCTTAGATCTTTCATAGAGAATTTTTTAGACAACATCTTTTGATCGAGGTCAGTATGGGAATATCATTCCCAACGAAGAGAATATCATCCACGTACAATACAAAAAATATAATTGTATTCCCACTAATTTTCTTGTATACACAAGATTTTTCTTCATTCTTGATGAAACCAAATGATTTGATCACATCATCAAAATGAAGATTCCAACTTCAAGAAGCTTGCTTTAATCCATATATGAACCTTTGCAGCTTACAGACTCGGTGATCACCATCACTAGATGTGAAACCCAAAGGCTGCTCCATGTAGATATCTTCTTCAAGATATTCATTTAAAAAGATGGTTTTCACATCCATCTGTTAGATTTTATAATCATAATAAACTATAATAGCAAGCAGAGTGTGGATGATTTCAGTATGGCTACGAATGAGAAGATTTTCTGATAGTCAATGCCTTTACGCTAACTATAATCTTTTACCATGAGTCCAGCTTTATAGGTCTCTACCTTACCATCGGCACCTATTTTTCTTTTGTAGATCCATTTATACCCAATAGATACTATATCCTTAGGCGGATCCACTAAGGTCTATATTTGGTTCGAGTGAATCGAGTCAATTTTTGATTTCATTGCATATAACTATTTCTCAAAATCAATGTCAGACATTATCCCATCAAAGATATTAGGATCATCACCATGACTCTCATCTCCCATAAGCAATATTTTCTTTACTTCCTCCGTAAGTATATCCATGTACCTTTCTGAAGATCGAGAGATCCTACTAGATCTATGAGGTGATTTAGGAATATCAACTATTGACTCATGAATAATAGGTTTCTAAGGATTTATAGCTCTTTGCTCTTCAGAGATCTTCTCTTTAAGCTCAACTAACCTCCCATTGCCATCATCCTGGATAAATTATTTTTCTAAGAATATAGTATTCTGACTCACAATCATATTGTGATCTTGTGAAAAGTAGAAATAATGTCCCATTGATTCTTTTAAATACCTACAAAATGAGCTATTATAGATCTATTCTCTAATTTATCAGCCATCTATCTCTTGATATGGGTCGGACATCCTCAAGTCTTAAGATAATCTAGACTCGACTTCTTACCATACCATATCTCATATGGTATGGTAGGAACGGATTTTGATGGAACTCTATTCAATAGGTGAATTGCAATTAATAAGATATTTCCTCAAAGATGTAAAGATAAATTAGTGAAGCTCATCATAGATCTGACCATATCTAATAGGGTCATATTCCTCTTTTCAGATACCCCATTGAGCTGAGGTGTTTCAAAAGAGTCATTGAGAGACTATGCCATTGTCTTTAAGATATTCTAAAATTTTTGATCAAGATATTCTTCTCTTCGATCTAATCGAAGAATCTTAATGTGTATGTCTATTTATTTTTTTAATTTATTTCTAAATTTTTTAAACTTTTCAAAGGCTTCAGGCTTATGTTCCATCAGATACATATATCCGTATTATGATAGATCATTGATAAAGATGATGAATTAGCTATAACTACCGTTGGCCTGCATATCAAATAGCCCACACACATCGATGTGTACCATGATAAGTAACTTGGTGGCCCTTTCCCTATATCCTACAAAAGATAACTTGGCTATTTTTTTTGAAGGCAAGATTCACAAGCTAGGTATGGCTCTGAATCAAAAGAACCAAAGATCCCATCTTTTTTCAGTTTATTTATTTTGTCCTCTCCAATATGACTAGTCTATGATGCCATAAGTACTTTTAGTTAATTTCATCTTTGATCCCTTTTGACCTACAGCACTTACTATTTGCTCGTTTAGATTTACATTCGCATGAATATATAAGTAATAAAGACTGTCAATTAAAAGACCACAGGCAATTAATTTATTTCATAAATAAATGAAATAAAAATTTTATTAAAATTAAAATAAAAATCATCCTACTTTAGTACAAATATAAAAATCAAATTCTGACTAGCTATAGGAACAAAATAACAGTCTTTCAAATATAATCTAAATTCTGACGGTAATCAAAGAGGATAAGTGCCAACGACTTCTGTAGTAATTTTTGCTCTATTATCGATCCGAAAGATCATGTCACCTTCTCTCAATCTCTTACTTTCTATTAAATCCTGCATTGAAGTACATATATGAGCACTCGAACCAAAGTCCAATACCCAACAGAAGTGGAAGAAACCGTGAGGTTAGATTCAATTACGAGCATTCTTTCTAAAAGTTTGTTATCCTTTTTGGTCTTCAGGCTTTCCAGATAGAGTGGACAGTTTCTCCTCTAATGGCCTTCAGCATCATAGTGGAAATATTTTTTTTTACTTTAGCCTTTTTCGGAATGTCTTTCTTTGGCTTACTCTCTTTCTTCTGTTTCTTCATAGGTTTACTATTCTTCTTCCAATCAGACTTTTTTTGGATAAAGAAGTTTACTCCACAGTGAGAATAGTTCTCCTTGAACTCTTTAAGATTTTCTCAGTAGTGACCAACATGTTGACTAGTTCGGATATAGTGCAATCAAGTTTGTTCATAAGAAAATTTATAATAAATTAACTATGTGAACTCGTAAGAAATTGAAAGATCAAATTCATCTGTAATTTCTTTTGCATATCAAGTCTGAGCTTTTCAAGCTCCTTAATATCCTTGATCACTGTCATACAGTGCTTATGGACTGACTGTCCTTCATGCATCTTCAGATTGAAGAGTCTCTTAGACACTTTGAAGTACATTATGTGGCTCTGCTCACCATACAACTCTTACAGGTGAGTGATCATAGCCTTGACAGTGGGTATGTACTTTTGCTGGCTCTACAACTCATTTGACATGGAAGCCAGCACATCACACTTGACTCGACTGTCTTCATCTATCCACTTTTCATATGCTATTCTTTGCTCAGTGGTAGGACAGTTTGGTAACTCTAAGGGTTCTTGATCGAGTACACGATCTAATTTTTTTAGAAATCAGGATAATTTGAGTTTTTTAAGCCAGTCTTTATAATTAATTTTGATCAAATAATTGATTCAAGGATGTGGGCTAGAGGGTTTGAAGCTGACATGATTTAACTATGAGAGTAGAAATTCAAGTTAGACTTTTATACTTTAAATTTATATTTGCTCTAAAAACTTTAAGAAGCAAACAAAGACTTCCATTATTTTTTGGATCCCTCCACTTTTCAGATGGAAAACAAAAATTCTAACATGACAACTGAATTTTTAGTTGGTGCGCGGTCCCACCGATGCCATGCATCTCACCTAACAGTTATTGGTAACATACACATCGATGTATGGATAATTCTTTACTCAGATACTTCTCTAAGCATGTTGCAGCGACTTGATCTCTAAGTTATGTAGGCTTACCTAACAGTTATTGACCATACTCTTTAGTTAAATCTAATCCATCGTTCACAAGCAGGTATAAAGCCATTATTGAATTTTTCACCTTATAGTT
This sequence comes from Elaeis guineensis, assembly GCF_000442705.2. Classification (NCBI taxonomy): domain Eukaryota; kingdom Viridiplantae; phylum Streptophyta; class Magnoliopsida; order Arecales; family Arecaceae; genus Elaeis; species Elaeis guineensis. The sequence goes on from NW_027332420.1 coordinate 2,858,082, forward strand.
ATTGGGCCCAACCACATCTCTATCCTGGAGTAACTCTTTCTAATAGAGTGGTTGTGTGTTTTCGGTGTAACTGAACTACTGTGATCAGTCGAGAATAATCAACATCAATACCACACCCACACATCTATAATGGTGGAAGACCCATGGACTTAATATTTATGGAGAGGTTTAGATTTATGTCTCATCTAATCAGTCATCATATGATCGATCTAATTGGCATGGGCTAAACCAAACCGTCAGACAACCTTATTTAAGAATCAATCTTTCAAATTAGCCAAGTAAATGGAGATCGATGGGGATCCCCCTATTGCTTTCTTTAGATACTAATAAATTGATCAGGTAAGTGAATGTATCAATTAAACAACCACCTTCCAATTACTTGTCTTGGAACCTATAGGTTAATCGATCCAAATAGATTAGCTTGAGTGAATCAGGCTCAAGCCATCAAGCCGAATTAATTTTTAGGTTAATCAATTCTACATATGAGATTTAATCGATTAGATCAATAATAATTGTATAATTTTAAACTTAATTGATCTAATCCTAATCAATACTTGACTCAGTTTGATCAATTACTTAATCAAATTAGACCCATTATGTTTAAATTAAAAATCTTAGATGAATCTAATTAATGATCTAATTATTGACTTACCTATGCCCAAAATCCTCATACACAAATATAAATTTTATATTCTAAAATCAAAATTTTGATCTAAATTCTTTATATAAAAATAAGTTTTAAATCATGATACTAATTTTTAAATTTAACATACAAGTATATATCTCATATATGTATGTAAATTCAGATTTAAACAAAAATTTAGATCATAACATGATATCATATGTCGTATATACAAATCATGAATCATATTGAAATTAATTTTTAAACCTAAATATGCAATCATACATCTCATGTATGAATCATAAATCAGATCAAAATAATTTTTAAATTTATGCATGCATCTATATATCATATATACATGATCTAGAAACCTATCTAAAATAAATTTTAGATCTATGCATACCTTCACATATCAAATATATCATCTAAAAATTAAATCTAAAATAAATTTTAGATTCAAAGTAATCATCTATATATATCATGCATTAAAAAAAATTAAATTATGAAACTCTTTTCAAAATATGTATGTCAATTTCATGCATATAAAATTCGTGGCTCTGATACCACTATTGGAATTTCATGTCAGAGAATGTATGTATATTTCAAATTTTTTTTTCTAAACATCATAGTAGAATAAAAGATTAAAATATTTTTTAATTTAAATCATATATAAATAAAATAAAAAATATATAAATTTACATCATATGCTGAAATTAAACACATGCTGAATTTTATATTAAATTAAATATGTGATCGAATAACATACCTATTTTAAAATTTTTTTCTTCAAATTTAAATCTAAAAGAGAGTAGATTCTCTCTAAGCCATGCAAGTATCTAGCCTCTATGGATATCTACTCAGGAACAGTCTGGAATAGTCCTCTTTGATGTTGATCTTTTTTCTCCAAGAATAATCACTCTGTGAATTTGAACGAAGCCTGGATCACGATCAACTCTTTGATCCTTTTCTTGATCTTTTTCTTCTCTTCTTCTCTTACTTTTCTTTCTTTAATTATAAAGCAATCAATGTTTAAAAATCAGCAAGGAAGAGGGGATGCCCAAGCTCCTCTTGGCCATGGAGATGGAGGACGCCCAACTCCTTTGAGCATTGGATCTAAAGGAGAGAAGAGAGGGAGGCATAGGGGGATCTTATGGGAGGCATGGGCTACTAGAAATTTGATGTAAAGAGCCTTAGAGAAAACTTCTTTAAATAGGCAAGAGATTTAAATTCTATTCAAAATCAAATAGCCTCTTAATACAAGTCTTACTTGCATTAGGAATCCTTATTGCTTTAGAAATTTAATCCCTTTAGGAGATCTATTAGGCGCCAAATATTGGAGCCTTTGCATCCACTTTTTCACATGCCACATGGAGCCTAGAGGATGTCCCATGCTGGTCCCACACACCCTCTTTTAGGTGGGCACACCCAACTTGATCAAATCAAGTGACATCCCATGTAAATAATCAAAAAAATTGATTAAGGATTTGATCTCTTAATTCATATAATCCAAAATTTTAGACACCTAATAATTAGAGTCCAATGAATCTAATTTATTTAAGTTATTAGTAGGTAATTAACTTGAATTAATCTTATCAAATAAAAAATTCAAATGTAAAGAAGAATTGAATTCAACCATGTGTTAGTAAGATTATCCTAAACTCAATAGGGTTCTCTAAATCAATTGAAACTTCATCAGCCTAATAGCTTATTCCAGATCTAATCTCTTTATTGTGTGACCCTATAGGTTTAATTCTATCTGATGTGAGATATACTATGATCTCTATTATAGTATCATTAAAATTTTTTCAATAGATCGAAAAATTCTACTCTAACTCATCAAGGATTATCGATCCAGAGCAATCCTAGTGAGCTCTCATAATCCACAAGTGATACCTAGCAGTATATAGTGGCAACCTAGTAGAATCGAAAAAGAACCTCAAGATATAGTTCACATATAATTCAGTTCCTCTATCATGAGTCTCGACTAGATGACAGGTCATGGATAAATTGTTAAATCTCATCATCAGTCATATGATAAATTCGATTAGCTCAAGTCCAATTGTGATCCTCATAAAATTTTTTTCTATCAATCATACTGCTGTAGCCAATACTTTCAAACTTAGGTTCTAAATTTTATAGAATTATTTCTCTATCAAGGTTGATAGATTCCATCTAGATGCACATCTTACTCCTACAGTGGATCAACTGTCGCCAACATCTACTACAATATTTCAATGAGGTCATATTTATATGTCAGTTAAATTTTAGTAGCCTCACTATGAGCAGTCATACCATCATAGGTCAAAAGATCATTTGCACAACTACAGGATCGTGACAATCACTGATGATTGATTAAAAATTTAAGTGATCTCTCGTATGTCACGCTCAATACTAGTTGTTCTCTAACAACTATCTACACTTATTATTCAGTATCTCTACACTATACATTAGAGACTCATCTATCTCAAAAAAAGTGATATGTGTACTGGTCTATCCAGATCGATCATCATTCTCGTGATGATACTATGATCGGAAGTATTTAAAAATTTTATACATATTTCTAATTCTTAATACTTTGAGAATATGTATCGAAGTATTAATTTCATGGACGATTCAAGGATACATCACACTTGAATAAAAATTAAATTTACTTTTTTGTTGATCAATGTATTAAGTATAAAATTGTGCTATAGATTTATTACAATGTGTCAGCCATATTGGCTTCTAAGATATATATCTAATATGACCGCCCTGCCACCCTCTTCGCTGTTGGCAAGAAGACTGCCGAGGAGATCACCTATGCCTACAGCCACATATATGGCCTCTCCATCACCACCATCCACCTCTTCATTGTCAATGGCCATGGGGCCACCCCCACATGGCCTACTTCACCTTCACCAAGGCCATCCTTCATGACTTTTGTTTTGGTCACTGATCTTTTGGATGTGGAACATTTGGGTATGTTATTGATGGCTTATTTTTATATATTTCTATCACTTTCTATAGACACCATCACCATCTTGTTGCCCCATGCCAAAGTGAGAGGGAGGTCTTGGTATGTGGAACATCAGTATCAGGTATTGGTAAGTTTATTCTTTGGCTTTATGGCAGGCAAGCTTATTGGTATCACTACTTCTTGGTTCAGCACCATATCGCTCTGAGATGCCAACTACGATAAATCCAACTATAGATTGTTTCATTAAAGAAAACTGAAATTGGAATCATAACAAAGGCATTGTATGCTTTGCCTACAAGTGATGGCTGGATTGCTTCACCATTCCTCACCTACTTTACATAACTACTTCCTCCCTGCGACCCATCCTTTTAGTGAAACCATGTCTTGGACCAACCTCCTCTCTTATGTACTTTAATAGTTTTTAGGTTTCTATGTATGGGATGATATTTTTATCTGATCATCTGCATAGTTGGTTGCCTAGCTTCATGAGTCCTCATCATTCTTCTGGCCTTTGGGATATTCCTTCTTCTAGTTCTTGCCAAGTTCCTCTTCCAACTGATGTCTAATGGTATATTATTTTGTTCCCACTTGCCACCCGCTAGCTCTAGTGGATCAATGAAAAGACAACCATGTATGGATGCTCCCAAGCATGCTGAGTCTGCCATCACAAGCTATGTCCTCGACATATTTCCATCCAACCCTATATTTGATGCCATGCCCCAGTTCTATGGATCCATGATACTGTTATTGTCTTCTTCAACCCCGACAACACCCTGATATACTTAGAACTTGTCTATATTGATGACACCATCACCAGATGCCTCGCAACCCTCAACACAGCCATGAAGAGGAGGGAGGTGGGGTGGAGGTGGCAGAGGGCAGTAGGAGGGACGAAAATGGAAGGAGGATAATAGGTTTTTTTTCGGATTTGAGAGAGAAGCATCATTAAAAAAATTAAGAGAGAGAGAGAGACCTCAGGGGTATTTTTATCTTTTTATATTGTATAAACAATTTACTAATGTTGTTAATTTATGTGGATGTAAATGTAGGTTTTATAAATTACTGGATGTAAGTGTAATAAACAAAAACCTCAAAGGGGGTTTTTGTAATTTATCCTAACTTCTATAAGTCCTACTAGCTTTCATCCATATAGAACTTGAATTATGAAACATATCTTGCTATGGACTAGCAGGTGAATTACCTCTACCTTAAAAAGATAGCTTTCGAAAATAAGATCCAAAGGAGGAAAGTCGGTCTAGTCGCCAAGAATTTCAATTCTTTGCTAAGCCGGAGGGCTTATCCATTCCGCTTAGCTTGGGAGCTCTGAGATTCTTCAAAAGAATGGTGAAGTGGACTTTCTAGTAGTCTTGTTAACTGACTGTCATTTTTCCTTCATGGTGGCATTTCAATAGCAACCTGTGTTGTCCCATTAGGTATTCTTGAAAAGGCATATAAACATTTTCTCTATTGGAGAAAGTGTGCAGGCATCTTTGTCCAGGTCATGCAACAACATGGGCATAATGCCACCTATGTCCAGAATCGGAAAGATAGAAGTATGATAGTGGATCCTACCACCTTGAGCTTCAAAAACCTTTACTACCAAGGCATCACCTTATCGAAGAAGCAGGAGGTAGCTAGGGTTACGGATCTAGATTAAGAACTATAAGCTAAGGATAAATTAGGATAAAAAAATAAATAAAAATAAACACAAAAGTAAATAAAGATAAGAAAAAAATTATAGTGGCACCCCTTCAATTTTTCATGCTTTGCACATGCTTCCCAAAAGTTATAATTTTTTCAGTTAGACTCTAAAACTTAGGTTTTGGTTGCAATATAGCTTAGTCGTCTATCTCCATGAGGATCTATAAATACAGGATTGTCACGTAAGGTAAGTTTAGACACAAAATTCAATTAATACTCTTATCAACTGAATTAAAAGAAGAGTTGTGTTTTAGCATGAATAGCAACCTAAGAGTATATTAGTCATTTCATACTCACATTAATGATGTTAGAGCTTAGGTGGACATTTGGTGCCACACTGGGGCCACACTACAACCAATTCATTACTTTTGGGATCTAATTAAAAAATTGAAATATTTGGGGTGTAAGTGCAAATCGTGAAAAGTTGAAGGGGGCATCTGCATAATTTTTTCTAAAGATAATTGATATATATTTGATTGGCCAAAGATCTTTTTCTAGGATTATATCTAATATTTATATACACTCTTCTAAATGATCAAGCAGTTACTTGTTTTTATTACTGACTATCTCCACACCCAACCTTTAATTCTAATGGTTCTAGTAGCTGGAACCTGCTGTTTCCTACTCACACATTCGGGTAACCGTTTATATCTTATACTATGTCATGATCCCTTTGCTTGGCTGATGGACAAATCTTGTAGGTTATCATACTTAATCGGCCTTAAATTTAATATGGTAAATCCTTTCTTTATCTATAACTTTAAAGCTATTCAACCTATTCTGTAATTCCTTGCTTCATCTTCATTGTTGCTTTGCCTCGACATTGCCAAGTGTCCTTGCATATGCTCATCCTTGGGAATTATTATTATTTAGAATGTAGTATAAATAGGAGCATTAAACATTGAGAAATAGCAAAGAATACTAGAGTGGCTGTATATAAAAACTAGTACTGAACTTGAGTCAGACTGAGTGGCATAAGACTAGTACAAAACTGAGCTATAAACTTGACACATGTTATGAAAATTTATTCATCCATGTTTCACCCAATACATTCCAACTTAGATACTACAGATGATACCTAAAACCACTATGAAGCTTGATTGGCTACTCTATAATTTTAAGTATCACTTATGCTCAAAACTTAACACCAAATCATTCAACAAATACCATTTTGCTATACAAAACTCAACACTAAACAACGCTTTAATCTCATCAATAAATTGAGTACAACCATCTAGCAATTTAGAGTGCTAAGAATATATTCAATTAAAAATCATCAAATAAACTTGGCATCTGTCCGAGGCTCAGTACTAAACTAAGCACAATCTTTTGGAAAAAAACTTATAAAGCTTAGCAAGTGATAGCAAGAAATCTATATCCATTTGGCATCCCATAAAATAGTCTTATTACAACAACAACCATCCACATGCGTCCAATTAAAAACCTATCTCAACAATACACTCATCCATGAAGTTCATATTCGACAACAAGAAACCATTCAAAATACTTTCACTAGGATTCTGTGCTTAGTATTGACCATTTTATAGTTATATACAACACCAAAAGTTCATAAATATCACATCATAAAAATATTGATTGTCGACTTTCGGATTCAAGATTTTTTCAATCGGTATTTAGCCAGTGACTTTTGTCTTCGAGTGCTTCACCTTTAAGGCTTCATTCCACTCCTCATCCTTCATTCTCATCTCACCACCACTAAATCAAAGAGTACATAAAAGAAGGGGCTGTTTATACCATGTCAATAACAGATGATAGAATAAGACTCTATCAAAAGATAATGCCTATGATATAGTATTTGATGCATCAAATTCTTCAAGGGGGAATTTGAGATTGCTGGTTAGAACTAGGGCCTAAGGTGGATTTACTCTTGGAGGGTACAATTGAGGTACTCTCTATAACTTAGTCTTTTTGGTGACATATTGCCTCTCTATATATAATTTGTTTGATATATACTAGGAACTAGAGAAATGAGGGTCAAAACTATTGCTATCCTATCAAGATCAAGATTGTTCTCTATGCCGGTGGTCCCCTTGAGGTGCTTATAGTAGAATGCTACTTGTGAGGGAAGAGGGGTGTTCGAATGATTTTTAGGTCCATGATGTTGGGTGGATGTACTCTAAGAAATTTAAACATAAATAAATATAGCAAAATATGAGGTAGTAATATCCAAGAAAGAAAAGAATGACAAAGTACATGATTCAATGTTGTTGCTCCTTGAATTAATTTTGATGATTACAAAGCATTTGAGAGGGTTACTAATAATTTTGGTTTGAAAAAAGATTTATTATTTTTCAGAATAAAATTGTAATTTCACCAAGTCCTAACTCGAAAGCCTCAAGAGCAAGAAAAAGATTTGTGATCTATTGGAGGCAATTTCAATATTTTTGAAGTGTATTTTGAAAGAAAATCATATTTATAAAATTGAGTCGATCCCATGAGTCGACTCACGTCAAAAGGGGCTGAATGGCACCTTAATTTTTTGACTGGCACATCCAATTGAGTCGACCCCTGTGCATGAGTCGACCCTCTGAGTTGACCTCTGTTGCTGTGTACGTCAAAATTACAGAACAGTCATTTTCTGTTCTGTGCCACAGAAGTCACCCCATGAGTCGACTCATGTGCATGAGTCGACCCTACGAGTCAACCCTGTGACGGAAAAACTCTGCAACGGCTAGTTTCAGCTCATTTTGGCTGCATTTAATGCTCATTTAATGATCTCCAACGTTTTATTTTAGTTCAGATTACTTCTACCATCATTTGAAGTTATAAAAGACACTTAAAAGAAGGAATAAATAAGGATCTTCAAGCATTAATTTCAGCCTAAGCAAAAGCCCTCTTGAAGTTAAAGAAGCTTTCATTTCAAGTTCACCAACCCCTCAAGAGCTCATTCAAGTCTTCAACCACCTTGAGAGAAATCAGAAAAGCTCTCTTCTTATTATGTAAGTGCATTTAAAGTTTTATTTGCTCATTAAAGGAGCTAAATTTATATTTTCATGTGATTAACTCACATACTCTGTTTTGTCTTGATCTTAATTTTGGAAGGTTCCAAAATTAGAAAGATTGTCTGAACCTTGAATCGGATTGTATTGGTTGGCTTGTACTCGAAAAATAAGTGTTCTAGCTACCGACATTGTATTCTTGTTGAATACGGTTTAGTAGATTTAAATTTTAAGTAGGAGTTTGGGAGTGGATGTAGGTGCAAGGTTGGCACCGAATCACTATAAATCTTGTTTTTTGTGTTGTGCTTACTTGCTCTCTTTCTAAATTTTTTATCTACTTGCATTCTTGCATCTAATTTCTACACCTTGTATAAATCACTCTCTACATATATCCTGCTCATTGTTATTTAATCTCATAGTTCTAAATTAACGTTAAAATTTAAAAAAAAAATCTAATTCACCCCCCTCTTGGGTTGCATAGCTGGGCAACAAGTGGTATCAGAGCTCAGTGCTCTAGCCTATTTTGATTTAACCATCAAAGAGCTAAAGATCTGTGGCAACTCAAGTTGATACTTCCTAGCCGAGGACAGTCCACAAACTGACCTCCACTTTTCAATGGGTCAAACTACACCTATTGGAAAGCTGGATGAAAATTTTTATTCAGGCACTTGACTATGATATATAGAGTATCATAGTTAATGGACCACACACATCTACTAAGATAATTGATGGTGTAGAATCAACTAAACCTGAAAGAGAATGGGATGAGGTTGACAAGAAAATGGCTCAACTTAATGCTAAAGCCATGAATATTTTATATTGTGCTTTAGATGCTCATGAGTTTAATCATATTTAACATGCATGTCAGCTAAGAAATATGGATAGATTAGAAGTAACATATGAAGGCACTAATCAATTAAGGAATAAAAATTAACATGCTTGTCACAAATATGAACTCTTTAAAATGGAGCATGATGAATCAATAACTAAATATTTACTCATTTTACGGATATTATTAATGGTCTAAAAAGTCTTGAGAAGTCTTACTCTAACAGCGATCTTGTGAGAAAGATTCTTAGGTCTTTACCAAGGACGTGGGAGGCCAAATGACCGCAATCTAAGAAGTCAAAGATCTGAATATTTTATCTTTGGAGGAGCTTCTAGGATCGTTAATGAATACGAGCTAAGCATAAAACAACATCAAGAAGAAAATGTCAAGAAGAAGAGGACAATCGTCCTCAAGTCCACTACTCAACTCGATGAGAAATTCGAAGAAACTGAAAATGAAGAGCAAGATGAAGCAATGGCCCTCATCACTAGAAAGTTTAAAAAATTCTTGAAGAAAAGAAGACAAGGGATGAGGAAGAGGCCACCTACAAAAGGAGAACATAGCAAAGAGAAGGATAAGAGCAGCCCCTTATTTGTTACGAATGTAAGAAGCCAGGCACTGCAGATCTGAATGTCCACAACTTAAGAAGGGCCCAAGAAGTACAAAAAAAGGCTATGATGGCTACTTGGAGTGATAGTGATGAGTCAAGCTCTGAAGAAGAAGATTCATATGAGAAAGCCAACTTGTGCCTTATGGCACATGAAAATAAGTAAATGCTGAAACTCCTGATGACTTTACTTTCGAAGAACTTCAAGAAGCATTTTATGATCTAGTTGATGATCTAAAGAAGTTAGAGTAAAGAACAAAGAATTAAAATCAAAGAATCAATCTTTACTAAAAGAAAATGAAATAATTTTAAATAAAAATTATCTTGACACAAGAAAATCTAAACTTAAAAATAAAATTGCTAAGTTAAAACCTATGGTAGAAAAGTTCACTCTTAGTTCAACTAAACTGCAAATGATACTTGATAGTCAAAAGACCGTTTATAATAAAGCCGGTCTTGGCTATAACCCTTTAAAGAAATAAAAATTTTTGAAAAATATCTATGGAACTCATCAAGCAATAAATTTTAAATATTACTTGCTTTAAATTGGTAAAATAGGATACAAATCTATACTTTTTTTTAACAAATCTGAAAATTCTAATGTGAAGAAAATATGGGTTCCAAAAGGAACCACTGTGACTAACCAAAAAGACCTAAGAAAGCTTGTACCTAAAGTGAAAACTTGATTTTTGCATGCAGATGTGTCTTGCATCCAAAGAACAAATCGAAAATGATATCTTGATAGTGGGTGCTCAAGACACATGACCAGTATGAATTTAATTCATCACACTTGATGCAAAAGATGGGGGATGGTCACCTTTGAAGATAATAGCAAAAAAAAAATCATCGGTATAGGTAACATTGGTATCATCCCTCCAAGTATATTGAAAATATTTTGTTAGTAGATGGTTTGAAACATAATCTATTGAGCATTAGTCAATTCTGTGATAAAGGGTAAAATCATTTTTGAATCTTCATTATGTATAGTAACTAGTCCCAATGAAGAAGGCATTAAATTTATTGGCATAGACATGTAATATTTATATGTAGATTTGAATGATCTTTCCAAGATAAACATACAATGTCTAGTAGCCTTGAATGCCAAAATTAATGAGACTAGTTGGCTTTGGCACCGTAGGCTTGCACATATTAGCATGCATTCACTTTCAAAACTTATTAAAAAAGAATTGATTATGGTTTACCTAAATTAAATTTTGAAAAGGATAGAATTTGTGATGCATATCAACTAGGTAAACAAACAAAAGTATCATTCAAATCTAAAAATATTGTTTCAACTTCTAGGCCATTAGAATTATTGCACATGGATTTATTTGGACCACTAGAACTACTAGTCTGGGTGAAAAATGATATAGCTTTGTAATTATTGATGATTTCTCTCATTTTACATAGGTTTTCTTTTTGGCACATAAGGATTAAACTTTTCATTGTTCTCAAAATTTTATCGAAAAGTTACTAATGAAAAAGATTTTTCAATTCAACATATTCGAAGTGATATGGAATCGAATTTAAAATCAAGATTTTAAAAAGTTTTATGATGAAAAAGTATTGACCATAACTTTTCAGTACCTAGGAACCCCAACAAAATGGGGTAGTAGAAAGAAAAAATAGAATCCTTGAAGAAATGGCCCGTACCATGCTATGTGAAAGCAACCTCCAAAGTACTTTTGGGCGAAGCAATTAACACAGCATGTTACATATTAAATCATGCTTTAATTAGATCAATACTAAAAAAAAACCTTATGAGCTTTGGAAAGAAGAAAACCAAATATTGCATATTTATATTTTTTGGTTGCCGATGTTTTGTTTTGAACAATGGTAAAGAAAGATCAGAAAATTTGATGCAAAATCTGATGAAGCTATTTTTCTTGTTATTTTTCTTCTAGCAAAGTTTTAGAGTTTTTAACAAAAAATTTAGTAGTAGAGGAGTCAATACATGTTTTTTTATGAGACTAATGATCTTCCTCAAGAAAGAATAAAGGTATTGATGATGCAGATCTTCTTATAGAAGAGACGAAGGAGCTCACTCTAAAAGACTCAACAATTCAAAATGAAGAAGAATATGAAAAAAACAAGATGATGAAGGTGAAGAACAACAAGAACAACTCAAGGTACAAATATCTATCCAAAGAATGGAGGTATGATCATAATTACCCCAAGAAACTAATCATTAGTGATCCTACACATGGAGTAAGAACTCGTTCTTCACTTAGAGATGCATACAATCATTTTGTATTTGTTCTCATCTTGAACCTAAAACATAGATAAGATGAAAAAGATTATAATTGGATAAATGCAATTAAAAAGAACTTAATCAATTTGAAAAAATAATGTATGGACTTTAGTATCAAGACCTAAAAATTATCAGTAATTGACAAAAATGGATATATAAAATAAACTGGATGAACATGAAAATATAATTAGGAATAAAGCAAGATTGATTGAAAAAGTTATAATCAAGAAGAAAAAATTGATTTTGATGAGACCTTTGCACCTGTTGCTAGATTAGAAGCAATTAGCCTTTTACTTGCATATGCATGTTTATGAATTTTAAATTATTCCAAATGGATGTCAAAAGTACTTTTCTAAATGGTTATATTGCTAAAAAAATTTTATAGAACAACCCTAAGTTTTGAAAATCATGCTTTTTTAATCATATTTTTAAATTAAATAAAGCTCTATATGGTCTAAAGCAA